>NC_059508.1:29810113-29811208 GCF_914767665.1 Harmonia axyridis | reverse complement strand
CGATCGTCATTTACGTTGTGCATCGGTCTGCCCGAGATTACGTGGTGCATCGGTCTGGACTTAGAGATATATTTTCGACGTGAAAATGTTCCGATACAACTTTTGAACCAGGATAGTTAGAGAGATGATTTTTTCTGTGATGTACGTCGATTGGGGAATGGATTGTGGAAAATAACTTGCCATGACCGAGGTGTCCTCGAATTTTTTTTTTTTTTTTTCGAAAAAAATTTTCTGATCGTGGAATTTTCTCAAATTTGATTTGGTTGCCTCCTAATGTGTTCTAATAGCGATAATCAACAATCAGAATCAAAATCCATGGTCGGGTTTGGTTTTTATAAGGAATAATGTTCACGTCCTTTTTTTCAACCCCGACTCATTGACGATGTTAGAACCGAGCCGGCGGTGTCAGATACGACCGATCGCCCCGGTCCCGATCGTCATTTACGTTGTGCATCGGTCTGCCCGAGATTACGTGGTGCATCGGTCTGGACTTAGAGATATATTTTCGACGTGAAAATGTTCCGATACAACTTTTGAACCAGGATAGTTAGAGAGATGATTTTTTCTGGGATGTACGTTGATTGGGGAATGGATTGTGGGAAATAACTTGCCATGACCGAGGTGTTCTCGAATTTTTTTTTTTTTTTCGAAAAAAATTTTCTGATCGTGGAATTTTCTCAAATTTGATTTGGTTGCCTCCTAATGTGTTCTAATAGCGATAATCAACAATCAGAATCAAAATCCATGGTCGGGTTTGGTTTTTATAAGGAATAATGTTCACGTCCTTTTTCGCCTATGTTCTTTTTCGACGTGAAATGTTCCGATACAACTTTTTGAACCAGGATAGTTAGAGAGATGATTTTTTCTGGGATGTATGTTGATTGACGTACGAAACTTGGAAAAAAATAGAAAAGACCGAGGTACTCTAGAAAAAAAAATTTATTGAAAATATTTTTTTGATTTCGGAATTAATTCGAAATTCATTCAGATGTCTTCTATCAATATCGCGAAAGAAAAATCAATAATCAGAATCGATATTCATCTAAGATTATTTCCTCTGGATTGTGTTAACATTCGGTACGATCTTGTCTACGT
>NC_059508.1:29782613-29800113 GCF_914767665.1 Harmonia axyridis | reverse complement strand
AGCGACCCAAGATGCGAAAGCCGAAACCAACACACCTTGCCAGTACCCAAACGCCGAGGTCGGATTCGGGTCTACCACTTACCAACTGAATATCATCCTAAAAAGAACTCCAAACAGTCTAGGACAGGACCCATTCTCCACCCCTTCTATATATGTCAGGAGAACCCCGGATTCCCCTCCAGACACGATTTAGCAAACTTTTCCCGATCGATCCGACCCACCGAGGCCGTTTCGACCGTTCGCCGCGCCTACTAGAGCTGATTTCTTCGGACTCCGATCAGAAAATCCGCCGATGCATGTCGTTAACACCTAGTCCGCCTCGTCCGATCGATCGAGGCCGTTTCGACCGTTCGCCGCGCCTACTAGAGCTGATTTCTTCGGACTCCGATCAGAAAATCCGCCGATGCATGTCGTTAACACCTAGTCCGCCTCGTCCGATCGATCTAGGCCGTCTCGATCCACCCATCGCGCATCGAAAGTCGCATCTCTCGAACTCCGATCCGGAAATCGGCCGATGCATCACGTTAACTATTTCTTATATATCTAATATAATATACATCGAGACGGTAAGAATTCTTTTAATCGAAGATATACATATACTTCTCATCAATATCCAAAAGCTTATCGAAAAATAAATTACTCAACTTTTACGTGAAGAATCGTTCACCCAAACCTTATCCCCTATATATGTCAGGAGAACCCAAGGTTCCCCTCCAGACACGATTTAGCAAACTTTTCCCGATCGATCCGACCCACCGAGGCCGTCTCGACCGTCCGCTGCGCCTACTAGGGCCGATTTCTTCGGACTCCGATCAGAAAATATACCGATGCATGTCGTTAACACCTAGTCCGCCTCGTCCGATCTATCTAAACAGTCTCGACGCACCCAACACTCTTTCAAAGTCGGATTACTCGGACTCAATCTGAAAATGGACCGATGCATGACGTCAACACTTAGCCCGCCTCGTCTGATCGATCTAAGCCATCTCGACCCACCCAACACGCCTTCCAAGTCGGATCACTCGGACTTCGATCTGAAAATCTCCGGACTCATTTTTATGAATATCCCCAGTCAGTAAGAACGTTATTTCGCCAATATATACCAACAATAAACCATATTCCAATAGCTGAACCAAAAATATAATTCCCGATCCAAACGTTCTGCATCGCCCAACGCGACCACCTTCCCTATATATGTCAGGAGAGCACAGGGTTCCCCTCCAGACAACACTTACGCTCTATCCCCGACTCTCGGTCGATCGATAGGCCAGGTCAGCGGTGTCTGTTTCGGCCGAAGCTCGGACTTTGGTCAAAATGTTCCGATACAAAATTTGAACCAAGATAGATACAGATATGATTCCTTCTTAAATATACGTTGATTATCGAACAGAATATGGTAAATATTTTGCGATGACCGAGGATTTCATGAATTTTTTTTTTTTTCGAAAAAATTTTCTGTTATCGGAATTTCCTCAAATTTCATTTGGTTGCCTACTAATGCATATTAAAAACGATAATCAACAATCAGAATCATTATTTATCATTTATTTCAATTTTTATAATGAAAAACGTTCACGTCCTTTCGCGCCTCTCGATCGTCGTTTACGTGATGCATCGGTCAGCCCTAGTTTACGTGGTGCATCGGTAAGATCGAGTTCACGTTCTGCATCGGTAAGATCCAGTTCACGTGGTGCATCGGTAAGATCGAGATTACGTGGTGCATCGGTAAGATCGAGTTTACGTGGTGCATCGGTAAGATCCAATTCACGTTCTGCATCGGTAAGATCCAGTTCACGTGGTGCATCGGTGAGATCGAGTTTACGTTCTGCATCGGTGTGATCTAGTTTACGTTGTGCATCGGTAAGATCGAGATTACGTGAAGCATCGGTATGATCGAGTTTACGTTCTGCATCGGTCTGGACTTAGAGATATATTTTCGACGTGAAAATGTTCCGATACAACTTTTGAACCAGGATAGTTAGAGAGATGATTTTTTCTGGGATGTACGTTGATTGGGGAATGGATTGTGGAAAATAACTTGCCATGACCGAGGTGTTCTCGAATTTTTTTTTTTTTTCGAAAAATATTTTCTGATTTTGGATTTTACTCAAATTTGATTTCGTTGCCTTCTAATGTGTTCTAAAAGAGTAAATCAGTAATCAGAATCGAAAAATATTTTTCGGATTTTTTTTTTTTTGAAAAAAAATTTTCTGATTTTGGAATTTCCTCAAATTTGATTTGGTTGCCTTCTAATGTGTTTTTAAAGCGTAAATCAGTAATCAGAATCAATATTCATTGTCGACTTTAATTTTTATAAGGAAAAATGTTCACGTCCTTAAACGCCTCCCCATCATTAGCCCGAGTCCAAGTCGATGTCAGTCCCGAGCGGACGGTGTCAGATACTACCTATCGCCCCGGTCTGGACTTGGCGAGGTATTTCGACGTGAAATGTTCCGATACAACTTTTGAACCAGGATAGTTAGAGAGATGATTTCTTCTATGTTGTACGTTGATTGTGGAATGGATTGTGGGAAATAACTTGCCATGACCCAGGTGTTCTTGAATTTTTTTTTTTTTCGAAAAAAATTTTCTGATCTTGAAATTTCCTCAAATCTGATTGCGTTGCCTTCTAATGTGTTCTAAAAGAGTAAATCAGTAATCAGAATCAATATTCATTGTCGACTTTAATTTTTATAAGGAAAAATGTTCACGTCCTTAAACGCCTCTCCATCGTTACCCCGACTCCAAGACGATGTTAGACCGGAGCGGACGGTGTCAGATGCGACCGATCTCCCCGGTCTGGACTTAGCGAGATATTCCGACGTGAAATGTTCCGATACAAAAATTTAACTGTGATAGTTAGAGAGATGGTTCCTTTTGTGATGTACGTTGATTGTGTAATAGAATATGGAAATAAACTTGAGATGACCGAGGTCTTCTGGGATTTTTTTTTTTTTTCGAAAAATATTTTTCGATTTCGGAAATCCCTCAAATTTCATTGAGATATGTCCTAATGTGTTCTTAAAGCTTAAATCAACAATCAGAATTAATATCCAAAAGTTATTTCATTTTTTATGAGGAAAAACGTTCACGTCCTTTCCGCTCCCAAAAAGTGAGATATCATAGAAAATATCGCAATATATGTTGTTTACGGCCATACCACGCTGAAATTGCCAGTTCTCGTCAGAACACTGAGCTGAGAGGTTATACCCAAAATCGCTCCGTAGAGATAGTTGTGGAATTTGTGAACGTTAAAACTGACCTGTGAAAGTGACCGTTGTGTTAGACCAGACGGCGCCAAGCCGCATTCCAGAGCCAAGAATAGACTGAGTGAGTGACGAAATTTTACCTGCTCGGGTCCGAAAGGCCCTGAAACGGCCGAGTTTCGCGTGAAACCGACCGCTTTTGAATTCCTTTTTGAAAGGAATTTCAAAAATTTTATCAGAACTTTATTAAAATGATGGACGACCAGGAAATGAAACTCCCTTCAGATTCATCTGATAATGAAACTGACCCCCCGAGAGTCGCCAAAAAGAGAAGTCGAGTTGGAGATGTGGAAAACCCAAACTTCACGCATCCAACAACATCTATCAGGAAAAGGAAGGACAAAAAGACAATCCCTGTAGAAATCAAAAATAAATTTAACTACCTCAATCCAAATGAGGTAGAAGTCAATGCAGCAACCGTTGAAATTAGAAAAAATCAACGGAAACCCCCGCCAATAGTGGTCAACGGCGTTTTCAAAAAACATAACAAAACGGTGGCCGACATAACGAAAGTTATAAATGGCAAATTTTATATTAAATACAGTGCCATGAACTCCACCGTCTACACCGAGACGGTAGAAGACAGAAAGAAACTAGAAAAATATTTTGATGAAAACGACGTGAAATACCACACCTACACCCCAAGGGAAGAAAAAACCCATGCATTTACGCTGAGGGGACTGGATTCTGATCCAGACCTGGAAGAGATTAAAACTGAACTCCAGGAACTAGGAATTCCGGTTGTGGAAATCCACAAACTAAAAGCAACGAAATCACCGGCGTACATGGTCGTCACCGGAAATACGATAACGCTCCGGAAAATACAGAAGGAAGTCCGCGTTATTAATTATACAGCCGTTCGGTGGAACAAGTACTACACAAAAAGGGAAGTAATCCAATGTCACAACTGCCAGATGTGGGGACATGCCACGGCCAACTGCCATAGGACCCCAAACTGCCTCAAGTGCGCGGAAAATCACGCGACTCGCGAGTGCCCAAAAACAATGAATACGCCGGCAAAGTGCGCGAACTGTTTCGGGAGTCACCCCGCAAACAGTACCGAGTGCGCGATTTACGTGAACATCTGCAACCGCAGGGCGAGGAACGCCAAAACCGCCGCCCCTGCCGCCCCCAAAGTTTACCGCGAAGCTCCAATCCCGGCCGTGAATGTCTGGGAAGAAAGGAGAAAGGCCCAAGAGGCCAAACAAAAACCGGTAAGTGGCATGGCCAACCCCCAAACCACCCCCAAAACCCCAACTTCCCCCCCAACAAACAAAACTCATGACACAAATAACACAAATAACTTCCAAAACGCGTTTTACGAGCTGAAAAGCGAGTTCAACAGACTTAATCAATACGTGGACATACGACAACTACTGACAGACGTCAAAAGACTCAACCAGCAGCTGCAAAATGCAAGCCCCGCCGAAAGAAAGTACGTCATACTGGAATTCTTCCTCAATTTAAATGACTAAGTCATTAAAAATCGCGACTTGGAACGCGAATGGAGTCTCCCAAAAATTCCTGGAGATCTCCAATTTTCTAAATTACAACCAAATAGACATACTGACTATCAACGAGACAAAACTGAAAAACAACCACAAATTTTTCATTAAAGGATACCAGACATATAGGCAAGACAGACAAGACAACTCTGGATTCGGTGGAATCGCTATACTAGTAAAGAACATTATCGCATCCACCATTTTGCCTACCATCAACTGCACAATAGAGAACGCTAGCGTCCAGATTGATGGCAACTTAATCATAACGGCGGTGTATAATAGCCCCAGTCGCAAATTCAGTACCAACTGCCTAAGATTCCTATTTTCTAGGAAAAATAAAGTAATAGTTCTAGGCGATCTAAATGCTAAACACGAAGAATGGAACTGCAACTGCAGAAACACCAATGGAAATCGTCTATTCAGTTTCCTTGAAGCTAATGATGACGTAATTTTGAACATCCCTAACGGACACACTCATTTTCCAGACAATGGAAAAGCTCCGAGTACTATCGATTTAATACTCACTAAGAATATTAACTTGAATAGTATCCCGGACGCGAGTTGTCAGTTAGGGTCCGATCATAATCCAGTGATCTTCTCGGTCAATTATAGCAGCGAAAGAAACCCAACAAAATTAGTGTACGACTATTCGAACGCTGATTGGGCAAAATTTCGTACAATATTAGATAGTAAAATAACTATCAACAATAAAATCGAAACTGCTTCCGACATCGAACGGGAAATTGAAAAGTTTACGAAGGCCCTCAAGTACGCCCGCGATAAAGCAATTTCCAAAAAACCGAGAGCTGAAGTAGCAGAAAAACTACCAGCCCATATTATCGACTTGATCAAGTTCAGGAATAAAATCAGAAAAAGGTGGCAATCCCACCAAAGACAAGTCGATAAAACACTCTTAAACTCATACACCCGCGAAATCCGAAACCACATAAAAATTTTCCAGAACGAAAGATGGGAACAGAAAATCTCCAGGCTAAATTCTAATAACAAAGATCTCTGGAAAACAGTCAAATCCAGTATTCAAAAATTCTCCCAAGTTCCCATCTTGGTCCAAAATTCCGCGAATTACATCACCGATAAAGAAAAAGCGGACGTACTTGCGGAAAACTTCGAAACCGCTCACCACATATCCCAGACCGATAGTCCAGAACAAGCAGACATACGGAAAAGAGTGGAAGACTTTATAAATTCGAACCGCTTCGTAAAGCCCGAAAATCATCTATTAACAAATCCATCGGAAATACGGGACGAAATTAAAAAGCTTCCACTAAACAAAGCGCCAGGAAAGGACGAAGTGGACAATAGACTGATCCGGAACCTATCCAGAAAGGCCATAGTTCAACTGAACTACATCATAAACGCTGTATTCAAATTCCAACACTGGCCTAGCTGTTGGAAAACAGCAGTAGTAACCCCTATCCCCAAAGCCGGGAAAGTCACAACTTCTCCCGGCAACTACCGTCCGATCAGTCTACTGTCTAACCTCAGCAAGCTGACCGAGAAAATCCTGTTAGGAAAAATAAAACATGTAATGAAAAACAATAAAATTCGCGATGACCATCAATTTGGCTTCAAGGAAAAACACAGCTCGACACAGCAAATCTGCCGAATCGTAGTCGACGTAATAAATAGTTTCAATAATAAAAACCACACGGTCATGCTCCTCCTCGACATCGAAAAGGCGTTCGACAAAGTTTGGATAGAGGGGCTGACCTACAAATTAATAAAACTTAAATTCCCGAAATTCCTCATAAAGACCATTTACTCATATCTCAATAACAGAAAATTCATAGTACGCGTAGGGAATGAAACATCCGCGCCCAAAAATATAAAAGCAGGAATTGTGCAGGGATCAGTCCTTGGACCTAGATTATTCAATATCTACGTCCAGGATATCCCGAAACATAACAAAACAAAAATCGCCCTCTTCGCGGATGACACGGCCATATATGCCCACTCATCCAGCGCTGAAGACGCCAATCGCGAGCTGAAAAACCATCTCGAAGTACTTATCAATTACTTCGACAGATGGAAAATAAAACTGAATGAGACCAAAGCAGAGCAGATCGTGTTTAGCAGAAGACGGAATGAAAAAGTAATCTTAGACAAATTAAAAATCAATAATACGGAAATTGTTCCAAAAAGCTCCGTTAAGTACCTGGGCATTGAATTGGACGAAAGGCTAAATTTCCACCGCCATATCAAAGCACAAATCCATAAAGGATACGCCATCAAAAAGATACTGCATCCTCTATTGTGCAGTAAAAGTATGCTGAATGAAAAAAACAAATTGCTCATTTACAAAACATACATCCGGCCAGTAGTCACATACGCTGCGCCGGCATTTTGTCACCTTAGGCCCTTTCCAATAAGGCCCATTCAAAACCTTCAAAACAAAATCCTAAGATTGGCCTTGAGCAAGCCGTATTACACTAGGATATCCAAACTACATGAACTCGCGGATATTCCAACCATCCGCGAGTACCTAAACAAAGTATCTAGCGATTTCTACGAATTCCAGTGTAAATCCAACGCACTGACAAGACAAATTACGAAAACGCGACTCCACGCATCCCCTCACCCCCTCCCGTACCAATTCCTTCCCATATTCCTTAAACCTCCCTAAAAACCCACCCCAAACACCCAAAAACCCCTATGAAAACCGCCATCTTCCAAGACCGGCCATGTCACATACCGACATTTTGAAAAATATGTCTTGACGACGAATCACAACGAAAGGTAGCGGCAGCCAATGCGAATGGCGTATCCATCGCCCTGTTATCGTAACAACCAATCGGTCCTACGGGTACTAGACCCAACAGCGACACGAACGGTGCTACGAGAAATGGGGACTGGCCACGACTAGCAAATGGCGGCCGTTAGCTGAATTGAGAATCGCCGTTTAGCATAACGGGAACCCCTTCCCAGACATGTATATAAAATTGTATATAAAAATTTGTAAATGATAAAACTGTACATAACTGTATATATATCCCCAACCCACCCCCCATCCCTCCCCAAATTACTTATATCAGGTTTTTTATTCCTAAATTTTTCCTGAAAATCCCCTATTATAATAAAATAAATAAATATACGATATCAAACAAAAATTCCCAAACACCCTGAAATTACTTAAAAATTTTTTATTATATGTATATGAAATGTAACTGATAATACCAGAATTATCTGGTAGGAACTGTATATAAACCCTTATTGTTGATTAACATGGCCTATATAGGCACATATCTGTAACTATCACAAAGACAAATAAAGACCATTTGAAATTGAAATTGAAATTGAACACTGAAGCCAAGCAGCGTCGGGCGCGGTTAGTACTTGGATGGGTGACCGCTTGGGAACACCGCGTGCTGTAAGCTTTTTTTTTACGTTCTGCATCGGTCTGCCGAGATAACGTGGTGCATCGGTATGATCGAGTTTACGTTCTGCATCGGTAAGATCGAGATTACGTGATGCATCGGTAAGATTGAGATTACGTGGTGCATCGGTAAGATCGAGATTACGTGGTGCATCGGTAAGATCGAGTTTACGTGGTGCATCGGTAAGATCCAATTCACGTTCTGCATCGGTAAGATCCAGTTCACGTGGTGCATCGGTGAGATTGAGATTACGTGGTGCATCGGTAAGATCGAGTTTACGTGGTGCATCGGTAAGATCCAATTCACGTTCTGCATCGGTAAGATCCAGTTCACGTGGTGCATCGGTAAGATTGAGATTACGTGGTGCATCGGTAAGATCGAGTTTACGTGGTGCATCGGTAAGATCCAATTCACGTTCTGCATCGGTAAGATCCAGTTCACGTGGTGCATCGGTAAGATTGAGATTACGTGGTGCATCGGTAAGATCGAGTTTACGTGGTGCATCGGTAAGATCCAATTCACGTTCTGCATCGGTAAGATCCAGTTCACGTGGTGCATCGGTAAGATGGAGATTACGTGGTGCATCGGTAAGATCGAGATTACGTGGTGCATCGGTAAGATCTACTTTACGTTCTGCATCGGTCTGCCCTTGTTTACGTGGTGCATCGGTAAGATCGAGATTACGTGAAGCATCGGTATGATCGAGTTTACGTTCTGCATCGGTCTGCCCGATATTACGTGGTGCATCGGTTCAGCCCTAGTTTACGTTGTGCATCGGTCTGGACTTAGAGATATATTTTCGACGTGAAAATGTTCCGATACAACTTTTGAACCAGGATAGTTAGAGAGATGATTTTTTCTGTGATGTACGTCGATTGGGGAATGGATTGTGGAAAATAACTTGCCATGACCGAGGTGTCCTCGAATTTTTTTTTTTTTCGAAAAAAATTTTCTGATTGTGGAATTTTCTCAAATTTGATTTGGTTGCCTCCTAATGTGTTCTAAAAGAGTAAATCAGTAATAGGAATCGAAAAATATTTTTCGGATTTTTTTTTTTTTCGAAAAAAATTTTCTGATCGTGGAATTTCCTCAAATTCGATTTGGTTGCCTTCTAATGTGTTTTTAAAGCGTAAATCAGTAATCAGAATCAATATTCATTGTCGACTTTAATTTTTATAAGGAAAAATGTTCACGTCCTTAAACGCCTCCCCATCATCAGCCCGAGTCCAAGTCGATGTCAGTCCCGAGCGGACGGTGTCAGATACTACCTATCGCCGAGGTCTGGACTTGGCGAGATATTACGACGTGAAATGTTCCGATACAACTTTTGAACCAGGATAGTTAGAGAGATGATTTCTTCTATGTTGTACGTTGATTGTGGAATGAAATACGGAAAATAACTCGCCATGACCGAGGTGATTACGATTTTTTTTTTTTTTTCGAAAAAAATTTTCTGATCGTGGAATTTTCTCAAATTTGATTTGGTTGCCTCCTTATATGTTCTAATAGCGATAATCAACAATCAGAATCAAAATCCATGATCGGGTTTGATTTTTATAAGGAAAAATGTTCACGTCCTTTTTTTCAACCCCGACTCATTGACGATGTTAGAACCGAGCCGGCGGTGTCAGATACGACCGATCGCCCCGGTCCCGATCGTCATTTACGTTGTGCATCGGTCTGCCCGAGATTACGTGGTGCATCGGTATGATCGAGTTTACGTGGTGCATCGGTAAGATCCAATTCACGTTCTGCATCGGTAAGATCCAGTTCACGTGGTGCATCGGTAAGATTGAGATTACGTGGTGCATCGGTAAGATCGAGTTTACGTGGTGCATCGGTAAGATCCAATTCACGTTCTGCATCGGTAAGATCCAGTTCACGTGGTGCATCGGTAAGATGGAGATTACGTGGTGCATCGGTAAGATCGAGATTACGTGGTGCATCGGTAAGATCTACTTTACGTTCTGCATCGGTCTGCCCTTGTTTACGTGGTGCATCGGTAAGATCGAGATTACGTGAAGCATCGGTATGATCGAGTTTACGTTCTGCATCGGTCTGCCCGATATTACGTGGTGCATCGGTTCAGCCCTAGTTTACGTTGTGCATCGGTCTGGACTTAGAGATATATTTTCGACGTGAAAATGTTCCGATACAACTTTTGAACCAGGATAGTTAGAGAGATGATTTTTTCTGTGATGTACGTCGATTGGGGAATGGATTGTGGAAAATAACTTGCCATGACCGAGGTGTCCTCGAATTTTTTTTTTTTTCGAAAAAAATTTTCTGATTGTGGAATTTTCTCAAATTTGATTTGGTTGCCTCCTAATGTGTTCTAAAAGAGTAAATCAGTAATAGGAATCGAAAAATATTTTTCGGATTTTTTTTTTTTTCGAAAAAAATTTTCTGATCGTGGAATTTCCTCAAATTCGATTTGGTTGCCTTCTAATGTGTTTTTAAAGCGTAAATCAGTAATCAGAATCAATATTCATTGTCGACTTTAATTTTTATAAGGAAAAATGTTCACGTCCTTAAACGCCTCCCCATCATCAGCCCGAGTCCAAGTCGATGTCAGTCCCGAGCGGACGGTGTCAGATACTACCTATCGCCGAGGTCTGGACTTGGCGAGATATTACGACGTGAAATGTTCCGATACAACTTTTGAACCAGGATAGTTAGAGAGATGATTTCTTCTATGTTGTACGTTGATTGTGGAATGAAATACGGAAAATAACTCGCCATGACCGAGGTGATTACGATTTTTTTTTTTTTTTCGAAAAAAATTTTCTGATCGTGGAATTTTTTCAAATTTGATTTGGTTGCCTCCTTATATGTTCTAATAGCGATAATCAACAATCAGAATCAAAATCCATGATCGGGGTTGATTTTTATAAGGAAAAATGTTCACGTCCTTTTTTTCAACCCCGACTCATTGACGATGTTAGAACCGAGCCGGCGGTGTCAGATACGACCGATCGCCCCGGTCCCGATCGTCATTTACGTTGTGCATCGGTCTGCCCGAGATTACGTGGTGCATCGGTATGATCGAGTTTACGTGGTGCATCGGTAAGATCCAATTCACGTTCTGCATCGGTAAGATCCAGTTCACGTGGTGCATCGGTAAGATGGAGATTACGTGGTGCATCGGTAAGATCGAGATTACGTGGTGCATCGGTAAGATCTACTTTACGTTCTGCATCGGTCTGCCCTTGTTTACGTGGTGCATCGGTAAGATCGAGATTACGTGAAGCATCGGTATGATCGAGTTTACGTTCTGCATCGGTCTGCCCGATATTACGTGGTGCATCGGTTCAGCCCTAGTTTACGTTGTGCATCGGTCTGGACTTAGAGATATATTTTCGACGTGAAAATGTTCCGATACAACTTTTGAACCAGGATAGTTAGAGAGATGATTTTTTCTGTGATGTACGTCGATTGGGGAATGGATTGTGGAAAATAACTTGCCATGACCGAGGTGTCCTCGAATTTTTTTTTTTTTCGAAAAAAATTTTCTGATTGTGGAATTTTCTCAAATTTGATTTGGTTGCCTCCTAATGTGTTCTAAAAGAGTAAATCAGTAATAGGAATCGAAAAATATTTTTCGGATTTTTTTTTTTTTCGAAAAAAATTTTCTGATCGTGGAATTTCCTCAAATTCGATTTGGTTGCCTTCTAATGTGTTTTTAAAGCGTAAATCAGTAATCAGAATCAATATTCATTGTCGACTTTAATTTTTATAAGGAAAAATGTTCACGTCCTTAAACGCCTCCCCATCATCAGCCCGAGTCCAAGTCGATGTCAGTCCCGAGCGGACGGTGTCAGATACTACCTATCGCCGAGGTCTGGACTTGGCGAGATATTACGACGTGAAATGTTCCGATACAACTTTTGAACCAGGATAGTTAGAGAGATGATTTCTTCTATGTTGTACGTTGATTGTGGAATGAAATACGGAAAATAACTCGCCATGACCGAGGTGATTACGATTTTTTTTTTTTTTTCGAAAAAAATTTTCTGATCGTGGAATTTTCTCAAATTTGATTTGGTTGCCTCCTTATATGTTCTAATAGCGATAATCAACAATCAGAATCAAAATCCATGATCGGGTTTGATTTTTATAAGGAAAAATGTTCACGTCCTTTTTTTCAACCCCGACTCATTGACGATGTTAGAACCGAGCCGGCGGTGTCAGATACGACCGATCGCCCCGGTCCCGATCGTCATTTACGTTGTGCATCGGTCTGCCCGAGATTACGTGGTGCATCGGTATGATCGAGTTTACGTGGTGCATCGGTAAGATCCAATTCACGTTCTGCATCGGTAAGATCCAGTTCACGTGGTGCATCGGTAAGATTGAGATTACGTGGTGCATCGGTAAGATCGAGTTTACGTGGTGCATCGGTAAGATCCAATTCACGTTCTGCATCGGTAAGATCCAGTTCACGTGGTGCATCGGTAAGATGGAGATTACGTGGTGCATCGGTAAGATCGAGATTACGTGGTGCATCGGTAAGATCTACTTTACGTTCTGCATCGGTCTGCCCTTGTTTACGTGGTGCATCGGTAAGATCGAGATTACGTGAAGCATCGGTATGATCGAGTTTACGTTCTGCATCGGTCTGCCCGATATTACGTGGTGCATCGGTTCAGCCCTAGTTTACGTTGTGCATCGGTCTGGACTTAGAGATATATTTTCGACGTGAAAATGTTCCGATACAACTTTTGAACCAGGATAGTTAGAGAGATGATTTTTTCTGTGATGTACGTCGATTGGGGAATGGATTGTGGAAAATAACTTGCCATGACCGAGGTGTCCTCGAATTTTTTTTTTTTTCGAAAAAAATTTTCTGATTGTGGAATTTTCTCAAATTTGATTTGGTTGCCTCCTAATGTGTTCTAAAAGAGTAAATCAGTAATAGGAATCGAAAAATATTTTTCGGATTTTTTTTTTTTTCGAAAAAAATTTTTTGATCGTGGAATTTCCTCAAATTCGATTTGGTTGCCTTCTAATGTGTTTTTAAAGCGTAAATCAGTAATCAGAATCAATATTCATTGTCGACTTTAATTTTTATAAGGAAAAATGTTCACGTCCTTAAACGCCTCCCCATCATCAGCCCGAGTCCAAGTCGATGTCAGTCCCGAGCGGACGGTGTCAGATACTACCTATCGCCGAGGTCTGGACTTGGCGAGATATTACGACGTGAAATGTTCCGATACAACTTTTGAACCAGGATAGTTAGAGAGATGATTTCTTCTATGTTGTACGTTGATTGTGGAATGAAATACGGAAAATAACTCGCCATGACCGAGGTGATTACGATTTTTTTTTTTTTTTCGAAAAAAATTTTCTGATCGTGGAATTTTCTCAAATTTGATTTGGTTGCCTCCTTATATGTTCTAATAGCGATAATCAACAATCAGAATCAAAATCCATGATCGGGTTTGATTTTTATAAGGAAAAATGTTCACGTCCTTTTTTTCAACCCCGACTCATTGACGATGTTAGAACCGAGCCGGCGGTGTCAGATACGACCGATCGCCCCGGTCCCGATCGTCATTTACGTTGTGCATCGGTCTGCCCGAGATTACGTGGTGCATCGGTATGATCGAGTTTACGTGGTGCATCGGTAAGATCCAATTCACGTTCTGCATCGGTAAGATCCAGTTCACGTGGTGCATCGGTAAGATGGAGATTACGTGGTGCATCGGTAAGATCGAGATTACGTGGTGCATCGGTAAGATCTACTTTACGTTCTGCATCGGTCTGCCCTTGTTTACGTGGTGCATCGGTAAGATCGAGATTACGTGAAGCATCGGTATGATCGAGTTTACGTTCTGCATCGGTCTGCCCGATATTACGTGGTGCATCGGTTCAGCCCTAGTTTACGTTGTGCATCGGTCTGGACTTAGAGATATATTTTCGACGTGAAAATGTTCCGATACAACTTTTGAACCAGGATAGTTAGAGAGATGATTTTTTCTGTGATGTACGTCGATTGGGGAATGGATTGTGGAAAATAACTTGCCATGACCGAGGTGTCCTCGAATTTTTTTTTTTTTCGAAAAAAATTTTCTGATTGTGGAATTTTCTCAAATTTGATTTGGTTGCCTCCTAATGTGTTCTAAAAGAGTAAATCAGTAATAGGAATCGAAAAATATTTTTCGGATTTTTTTTTTTTCGAAAAAAATTTTCTGATCGTGGAATTTCCTCAAATTCGATTTGGTTGCCTTCTAATGTGTTTTTAAAGCGTAAATCAGTAATCAGAATCAATATTCATTGTCGACTTTAATTTTTATAAGGAAAAATGTTCACGTCCTTAAACGCCTCCCCATCATCAGCCCGAGTCCAAGTCGATGTCAGTCCCGAGCGGACGGTGTCAGATACTACCTATCGCCGAGGTCTGGACTTGGCGAGATATTACGACGTGAAATGTTCCGATACAACTTTTGAACCAGGATAGTTAGAGAGATGATTTCTTCTATGTTGTACGTTGATTGTGGAATGAAATACGGAAAATAACTCGCCATGACCGAGGTGATTACGATTTTTTTTTTTTTTTCGAAAAAAATTTTCTGATCGTGGAATTTTCTCAAATTTGATTTGGTTGCCTCCTTATATGTTCTAATAGCGATAATCAACAATCAGAATCAAAATCCATGATCGGGTTTGATTTTTATAAGGAAAAATGTTCACGTCCTTTTTTTCAACCCCGACTCATTGACGATGTTAGAACCGAGCCGGCGGTGTCAGATACGACCGATCGCCCCGGTCCCGATCGTCATTCACGTTGTGCATCGGTCTGCCCGAGATTACGTGGTGCATCGGTATGATCGAGTTTACGTGGTGCATCGGTAAGATCCAATTCACGTTCTGCATCGGTAAGATCCAGTTCACGTGGTGCATCGGTAAGATGGAGATTACGTGGTGCATCGGTAAGATCGAGATTACGGGGTGCATCGGTAAGATCTACTTTACGTTCTGCATCGGTCTGCCCTTGTTTACGTGGTGCATCGGTAAGATCGAGATTACGTGAAGCATCGGTATGATCGAGTTTACGTTCTGCATCGGTCTGCCCGATATTACGTGGTGCATCGGTTCAGCCCTAGTTTACGTTGTGCATCGGTCTGGACTTAGAGATATATTTTCGACGTGAAAATGTTCCGATACAACTTTTGAACCAGGATAGTTAGAGAGATGATTTTTTCTGTGATGTACGTCGATTGGGGAATGGATTGTGGAAAATAACTTGCCATGACCGAGGTGTCCTCGAATTTTTTTTTTTTTCGAAAAAAATTTTCTGATTGTGGAATTTTCTCAAATTTGATTTGGTTGCCTCCTAATGTGTTCTAAAAGAGTAAATCAGTAATAGGAATCGAAAAATATTTTTCGGATTTTTTTTTTTTTCGAAAAAAATTTTCTGATCGTGGAATTTCCTCAAATTCGATTTGGTTGCCTTCTAATGTGTTTTTAAAGCGTAAATCAGTAATCAGAATCAATATTCATTGTCGACTTTAATTTTTATAAGGAAAAATGTTCACGTCCTTAAACGCCTCCCCATCATCAGCCCGAGTCCAAGTCGATGTCAGTCCCGAGCGGACGGTGTCAGATACTACCTATCGCCGAGGTCTGGACTTGGCGAGATATTACGACGTGAAATGTTCCGATACAACTTTTGAACCAGGATAGTTAGAGAGATGATTTCTTCTATGTTGTACGTTGATTGTGGAATGAAATACGGAAAATAACTCGCCATGACCGAGGTGATTACGATTTTTTTTTTTTTTCGAAAAAAATTTTCTGATCGTGGAATTTTCTCAAATTTGATTTGGTTGCCTCCTTATATGTTCTAATAGCGATAATCAACAATCAGAATCAAAATCCATGATCGGGTTTGATTTTTATAAGGAAAAATGTTCACGTCCTTTTTTTCAACCCCGACTCATTGACGATGTTAGAACCGAGCCGGCGGTGTCAGATACGACCGATCGCCCCGGTCCCGATCGTCATTTACGTTGTGCATCGGTCTGCCCGAGATTACGTGGTGCATCGGTCTGGACTTAGAGATATATTTTCGACGTGAAAATGTTCCGATACAACTTTTGAACCAGGATAGTTAGAGAGATGATTTTTTCTGTGATGTACGTCGATTGGGGAATGGATTGTGGAAAATAACTTGCCATGACCGAGGTGTCCTCGAATTTTTTTTTTTTTTTCGAAAAAAATTTTCTGATCGTGGAATTTTCTCAAATTTGATTTGGTTGCCTCCTAATGTGTTCTAATAGCGATAATCAACAATCAGAATCAAAATCCATGGTCGGGTTTGGTTTTTATAAGGAATAATGTTCACGTCCTTTTTTTCAACCCCGACTCATTGACGATGTTAGAACCGAGCCGGCGGTGTCAGATACGACCGATCGCCCCGGTCCCGATCGTCATTTACGTTGTGCATCGGTCTGCCCGAGATTACGTGGTGCATCGGTCTGGACTTAGAGATATATTTTCGACGTGAAAATGTTCCGATACAACTTTTGAACCAGGATAGTTAGAGAGATGATTTTTTCTGGGATGTACGTCGATTGGGGAATGGATTGTGGAAAATAACTTGCCATGACCGAGGTGTTCTCGAATTTTTTTTTTTTTTTCGAAAAAAATTTTCTGATCGTGGAATTTTCTCAAATTTGATTTGGTTGCCTCCTAATGTGTTCTAATAGCGATAATCAACAATCAGAATCAAAATCCATGGTCGGGTTTGGTTTTTATAAGGAATAATGTTCACGTCCTTTTTCGCCTATGTTCTTTTTCGACGTGAAATGTTCCGATACAACTTTTGAACCAGGATAGTTAGAGAGATGATTTTTTCTGGGATGTATGTTGATTGACGTACGAAACTTGGAAAAAAATAGAAAAGACCGAGGTACTCTAGAAAAAAAAATTTATTGAAAATATTTTTTTGATTTCGGAATTAATTCGAAATTCATTCAGATGTCTTCTATCAATATCGCGAAAGAAAAATCAATAATCAGAATCGATATTCATCTAAGATTATTTCCTTCTGGATTGTGTTAACATTCGGTACGATCTTGTCTACGTGATGCATCGGTTTGTTTCTCGGCTCTTGTGAGCAAGTTGGACACTCGAGACGGCCTCCATCGATCGGATTAGGCGGGCTTTAATGTTAACGTGCTGCATCGGTGTGATCTTGTTTACGTCATGCATCGGTATAGCTTTAAATCGCGCCGTAAAGTCGTTCACGTCATGCATCGGTATCTTAAATCGCGCCGTAAAGTCGTTCACGTCATGCATCGGTATCTTAAATCGCGCCGTAAAGTCGTTC
>NC_059508.1:29765113-29772613 GCF_914767665.1 Harmonia axyridis | reverse complement strand
CGCGCCTACTAGAGCTGATTTCTTCGGACTCCGATCAGAAAATCCGCCGATGCATGTCGTTAACACCTAGTCCGCCTCGTCCGATCGATCGAGGCCGTTTCGACCGTTCGCCGCGCCTACTAGAGCTGATTTCTTCGGACTCCGATCAGAAAATCCGCCGATGCATGTCGTTAACACCTAGTCCGCCTCGTCCGATCGATCTAGGCCGTCTCGAACCACCCATCGCGCATCGAAAGTCGCATCTCTCGAACTCCGATCCGGAAATCGGCCGATGCATCACGTTAACTATTTCTTATATATCTAATATAATATACATGGAGACGGTAAGAATTCTTTTAATCGAAGATATACATATACTTCTCATCAATATCCAAAAGCTTATCGAAAAATAAATTACTCAACTTTTACGTGAAGAATCGTTCACCCAAACCTTATCCCCTATATATGTCAGGAGAACCCAAGGTTCCCCTCCAGACACGATTTAGCAAACTTTTCCCGATCGATCCGACCCACCGAGGCCGTCTCGACCGTCCGCTGCGCCTACTAGGGCCGATTTCTTCGGACTCCGATCAGAAAATATACCGATGCATGTCGTTAACACCTAGTCCGCCTCGTCCGATCTATCTAAACAGTCTCGACGCACCCAACACTCTTTCAAAGTCGGATTACTCGGACTCAATCTGAAAATGGACCGATGCATGACGTCAACACTTAGCCCGCCTCGTCTGATCTATCTAAGCCATCTCGACCCACCCAACACGCCTTCCAAGTCGGATCACTCGGACTTCGATCTGAAAATCTCCGGACTCATTTTTATGAATATCCCCAGTCAGTAAGAACGTTATTTCGCCAATATATACCAACAATAAACCATATTCCAATAGCTGAACCAAAAATATAATTCCCGATCCAAACGTTCTGCATCGCCCAACGCGACCACCTTCCCTATATATGTCAGGAGAGCACAGGGTTCCCCTCCAGACAACACTTACGCTCTATCCCCGACTCTCGGTCGATCGATAGGCCAGGTCAGCGGTGTCTGTTTCGGCCGAAGCTCGGACTTTGGTCAAAATGTTCCGATACAAAATTTGAACCAAGATAGATACAGATATGATTCCTTCTTAAATATACGTTGATTATCGAACAGAATATGGTAAATATTTTGCGATGACCGAGGATTTCATGAATTTTTTTTTTTTTTCGAAAAAATTTTCTATTATCGGAATTTCCTCAAATTTCATTTGGTTGCCTCCTAATGCTTATTAAAAATGATAACCAACAATCAGAATCATTATTTATCATTTATTTCAATTTTTATAATGAAAAACGTTCACGTCCTTTCGCGCCTCTCGATCGTCGTTTACGTGATGCATCGGTCAGCCCTAGTTTACGTGGTGCATCGGTAAGATCGAGTTCACGTTCTGCATCGGTCTGCCCGAGTTTACGTGGTGCATCGGTAAGATCGAGATTACGTGGTGCATCGGTAAGATCGAGTTCACGTTCTGCATCGGTCTGCCTGAGTTTACGTGGTGCATCGGTATGATCGAGTTTACGTTCTGCATCGGTGTGATCTAGTTTACGTTGTGCATCGGTAAGATCGAGATTACGTGAAGCATCGGTATGATCGAGTTTACGTTCTGCATCGGTCTGGACTCTGAGATATATTTTCGACGTGAAAATGTTCCGATACAACTTTTGAACCAGGATAGTTAGAGAGATGATTTTTTCTGGGATGTACGTTGATTGGGGAATGGATTGTGGAAAATAACTTGCCATGACCGAGGTGTTCTCGAATTTTTTTTTTTTTTCGAAAAATATTTTCTGATTTTGGATTTCACTCAAATTTGATTTCGTTGCCTTCTAATGTGTTCTAAAAGAGTAAATCAGTAATCAGAATCGAAAAATATTTTTCGGATTTTTTTTTTTTTGAAAAAAAATTTTCTGATTTTGGAATTTCCTCAAATTTGATTTGGTTGCCTTCTAATGTGTTTTTAAAGCGTAAATCAGTAATCAGAATCAATATTCATTGTCGACTTTAAGTCCAAGTCGATGTCAGTCCCGAGCGGACGGTGTCAGATACTACCTATCGCCCCGGTCTGGACTTGGCGAGGTATTTCGACGTGAAATGTTCCGATACAACTTTTGAACCAGGATAGTTAGAGAGATGATTTCTTCTATGTTGTACGTTGATTGTGGAATGGATTGTGGGAAATAACTTGCCATGACCCAGGTGTTCTTGAATTTTTTTTTTTTTCGAAAAAAATTTTCTGATCTTGAAATTTCCTCAAATCTGATTGCGTTGCCTTCTAATGTGTACTAAAAGAGTAAATCAGTAATCAGAATCAATATTCATTGTCGACTTTAATTTTTATAAGGAAAAATGTTCACGTCCTTAAACGCCTCTCCATCGTTACCCCGACTCCAAGACGATGTTAGACCGGAGCGGACGGTGTCAAATGCGACCGATCTCCCCGGTCTGGACTTAGCGAGATATTCCGACGTGAAATGTTCCGATACAAAAATTTAACTGTGATAGTTAGAGAGATGGTTCCTTTTGTGATGTACGTTGATTGTGTAATAGAATATGGAAATAAACTTGAGATGACCGAGGTCTTCTGGGATTTTTTTTTTTTTTCGAAAAATATTTTTCGATTTCGGAAATCCCTCAAATTTCATTGAGATATGTCCTAATGTGTTCTTAAAACTTAAATCAACAATCAGAATTAATATCCAAAAGTTATTTCATTTTTTATAAGGAAAAACGTTCACGTCCTTTCCGCTCCCAAAAAGTGAGATATCATAGAAAATATCGCTATATTTGTTGTTTACGGCCATACCACG
Source organism: Harmonia axyridis (assembly GCF_914767665.1). Taxonomy (NCBI): domain Eukaryota; kingdom Metazoa; phylum Arthropoda; class Insecta; order Coleoptera; family Coccinellidae; genus Harmonia; species Harmonia axyridis. The sequence goes on along the minus strand of NC_059508.1, from coordinate 29,769,772 downwards.
CTGAAATTGCCAGTTCTCGTCAGAACACTGAAGCCAAGCAGCGTCGGGCGCGGTTAGTACTTGGATGGGTGACCGCTTGGGAACACCGCGTGCTGTAAGCTTTTTTTTTACGTTCTGCATCGGTCTGCCGAGATAACGTGGTGCATCGGTATGATCGAGTTTACGTTCTGCATCGGTAAGATCGAGATTACGTGATGCATCGGTAAGATTGAGATTACGTGGTGCATCGGTAAGATCGAGTTTACGTGGTGCATCGGTAAGATCCAATTCACGTTCTGCATCGGTAAGATCCAGTTCACGTGGTGCATCGGTAAGATCGAGATTACGTGGTGCATCGGTAAGATCGAGTTTACGTGGTGCATCGGTAAGATCCAATTCACGTTCTGCATCGGTAAGATCCAGTTCACGTGGTGCATCGGTAAGATTGAGATTACGTGGTGCATCGGTAAGATCGAGTTTACGTGGTGCATCGGTAAGATCCAATTCACGTTCTGCATCGGTAAGATCCAGTTCACGTGGTGCATCGGTAAGATTGAGATTACGTGGTGCATCGGTAAGATCGAGTTTACGTGGTGCATCGGTAAGATCCAATTCACGTTCTGCATCGGTAAGATCCAGTTCACGTGGTGCATCGGTAAGATCGAGATTACGTGGTGCATCGGTAAGATCGAGTTTACGTGGTGCATCGGTAAGATCCAATTCACGTTCTGCATCGGTAAGATCCAGTTCACGTGGTGCATCGGTAAGATCGAGATTACGTGGTGCATCGGTAAGATCGAGTTCACGTGGTGCATCGGTAAGATGGAGATTACGTGGTGCATCGGTAAGATCGAGATTACGTGGTGCATCGGTAAGATCTACTTTACGTTCTGCATCGGTCTGCCCTTGTTTACGTGGTGCATCGGTAAGATCGAGATTACGTGAAGCATCGGTATGATCGAGTTTACGTTCTGCATCGGTCTGCCCGATATTACGTGGTGCATCGGTCTGCCCTAGTTTACGTGGTGCATCGGTTTGGACTTAGAGATATATTTTCGACGTGAAAATGTTCCGATACAACTTTTGAACCAGGATAGTTAGAGAGATGATTTTTTCTGGGATGTACGTGGATCGGGGAATGGATTGTGGGAAATAACTTGCCATGACCGAGGTGTCCTCGAATTTTTTTTTTTTTCGAAAAAAATTTTCTGATTGTGGAATTTTCTCAAATTTGATTTGGTTGCCTCCTAATGTGTTCTAAAAGAGTAAATCAGTAATCGGAATCGAAAAATATTTTTCGGATTTTTTTTTTTTTCGAAAAAAATTTTCTGATCGTGGAATTTCCTCAAATTCGATTTGGTTGCCTTCTAATGTGTTTTTAAAGCGTAAATCAGTAATCAGAATCAATATTCATTGTCGACTTTAATTTTTATAAGGAAAAATGTTCACGTCCTTAAACGCCTCCCCATCATCAGCCCGAGTCCAAGTCGATGTCAGTCCCGAGCGGACGGTGTCAGATACTACCTATCGCCGAGGTCTGGACTTGGCGAGATATTACGACGTGAAATGTTCCGATACAACTTTTGAACCAGGATAGTTAGAGAGATGATTTCTTCTATGTTGTACGTTGATTGTGGAATGAAATACGGAAAATAACTCGCCATGACCGAGGTGATTACGATTTTTTTTTTTTTTCGAAAAAAATTTTCTGATCGTGGAATTTTCTCAAATTTGATTTGGTTGCCTCCTTATATGTTCTAGTAGCGATAATCAACAATCAGAATCAAAATCCATGGTCGGGTTTGATTTTTATAAGGAAAAATGTTCACGTCCTTTTTTACAACCCCGACTCATTGACGATGTTAGAACCGAGCCGGCGGTGTCAGATACGACCGATCGCCCCGGTCCCGATCGTCATTTACGTTGTGCATCGGTCTGCCCGAGATTACGTGGTGCATCGGTATGATCGAGTTTACGTGGTGCATCGGTAAGATCCAATTCACGTTCTGCATCGGTAAGATCCAATTCACGTTCTGCATCGGTAAGATCCAGTTCACGTGGTGCATCGGTAAGATGGAGATTACGTGGTGCATCGGTAAGATCGAGATTACGTGGTGCATCGGTAAGATCTACTTTACGTTCTGCATCGGTCTGCCCTTGTTTACGTGGTGCATCGGTAAGATCGAGATTACGTGAAGCATCGGTATGATCGAGTTTACGTTCTGCATCGGTCTGCCCGATATTACGTGGTGCATCGGTCTGCCCTAGTTTACGTGGTGCATCGGTTTGGACTTAGAGATATATTTTCGACGTGAAAATGTTCCGATACAACTTTTGAACCAGGATAGTTAGAGAGATGATTTTTTCTGGGATGTACGTGGATCGGGGAATGGATTGTGGGAAATAACTTGCCATGACCGAGGTGTCCTCGAATTTTTTTTTTTTTCGAAAAAAATTTTCTGATTGTGGAATTTTCTCAAATTTGATTTGGTTGCCTCCTAATGTGTTCTAAAAGAGTAAATCAGTAATCGGAATCGAAAAATATTTTTCGGATTTTTTTTTTTTTCGAAAAAAATTTTCTGATCGTGGAATTTCCTCAAATTCGATTTGGTTGCCTTCTAATGTGTTTTTAAAGCGTAAATCAGTAATCAGAATCAATATTCATTGTCGACTTTAATTTTTATAAGGAAAAATGTTCACGTCCTTAAACGCCTCCCCATCATCAGCCCGAGTCCAAGTCGATGTCAGTCCCGAGCGGACGGTGTCAGATACTACCTATCGCCGAGGTCTGGACTTGGCGAGATATTACGACGTGAAATGTTCCGATACAACTTTTGAACCAGGATAGTTAGAGAGATGATTTCTTCTATGTTGTACGTTGATTGTGGAATGAAATACGGAAAATAACTCGCCATGACCGAGGTGATTACGATTTTTTTTTTTTTTTGAAAAAAATTTTTTGATCGTGGAATTTTCTCAAATTTGATTTGGTTGCCTCCTTATATGTTCTAGTAGCGATAATCAACAATCAGAATCAAAATCCATGGTCGGGTTTGATTTTTATAAGGAAAAATGTTCACGTCCTTTTTTACAACCCCGACTCATTGACGATGTTAGAACCGAGCCGGCGGTGTCAGATACGACCGATCGCCCCGGTCCCGATCGTCATTTACGTTGTGCATCGGTCTGCCCGAGATTACGTGGTGCATCGGTCTGGACTTAGAGATATATTTTCGACGTGAAAATGTTCCGATACAACTTTTGAACTAGGATAGTTAGAGAGATGATTTTTTCTGGGATGTACGTTGATTGGGGAATGGATTGTGGGAAATAACTTGCCATGACCGAGGTGTTCTCGAATTTTTTTTTTTTTTTTTTTGAAAAAAATTTTCTGATTGTGGAATTTTCTCAAATTTGATTTGGTTGCCTCCTAATTTGTTCTAATAGCGATAATCAACAATCAGAATCAAAATCCATGGTCGGGTTTGATTTTTATAAGGAATAATGTTCACGTCCTTTTTCGCCTATGTTCTTTTTCGACGTGAAAAGTTCCGATACAACTTTTGAACCAGGATAGTTAGAGAGATGATTTTTTCTGGGATGTATGTTGATTGACGTACGAAACTTGGAAAAAAAATAGAAAAGACCGAGGTACTCTAGAAAAAAAATTTATTGAAAATATTTTTTTGATTTCGGAATTAATTCGAAATTCATTCAGATGTCTTCTATCAATATCGCGAAAGAAAAATCAATAATCAGAATCGATATTCATCTAAGATTATTTCCTTCTGGATTGTGTTAACATTCGGTACGATCTTGTCTACGTGATGCATCGGTTTGTTTCTCGGCTCTTGTGAGCAAGTTGGACACTCGAGACGGCCTCCATCGATCGGATTAGGCGGGCTTTAATGTTAACGTGCTGCATCGGTGTGATCTTGTTTACGTCATGCATCGGTATAGCTTTAAATCGCGCCGTAAAGTCGTTCACGTCATGCATCGGTATCTTAAATCGCGCCGAAAAGTCGTTCACGTCATGCATCGGTATCTTAAATCGCGCCGTAAAGTCGTTCACGTCATGCATCGGTATCTTAAATCGAGCCGAAAAGTCGTTCACGTCATGCATCGGTGGCACAAAAAAAAGACGCCGATGCATGACGTGAGCCGACTTTTCGGCGCGATTTAAGATACCGATGCATGACGTGAACGACTTTACGGCGCGATTTAAGATACCGATGCATGACGTGAACCGACTTTTCGGCATGAAGTCAGCTAAAATTATCGTGTGCATCTTGGGTCGGTCCACGTACCGTAGATCAGAGAGGGACGACGTACATACATCGGATACATTTGTATCCAACAAGTTACGATCGTCGTCTGATCCAGCGGTAATCGGACCTACTCTCGTGAATTTATTTTGCCCCTTGAATAATTTTGTACCGATGCACGACGTGAAGTCGACTTTTCGGCATGGTTTAAGCTAAAATTATCGTGTGCATCTTGGGTAGGCCCACTTACTACAGATCAGAGAGGGACGACGTACATACATCGGATACATTCGTATCCAACAAGTTACAATCGTCGTCTGATCCAGCGGTAATCGGACCTACTCTCGTGAATTTATTTTGCCCCTTGAATAACTTTGTACCGATGCACGACGTGAAGTCGACTTTCCGGCATGGT
>NC_059508.1:29752613-29755113 GCF_914767665.1 Harmonia axyridis | reverse complement strand
CGATCGATCCGACCCACCGAGGCCGTTTCGACCGTTCGCCGCGCCTACTAGAGCTGATTTCTTCGGACTCCGATCAGAAAATCCGCCGATGCATGTCGTTAACACCTAGTCCGCCTCGTCCGATCGATCGAGGCCGTTTCGACCGTTCGCCGCGCCTACTAGAGCTGATTTCTTCGGACTCCGATCAGAAAATCCGCCGATGCATGTCGTTAACACCTAGTCCGCCTCGTCCGATCGATCTAGGCCGTCTCGAACCACCCATCGCGCATCGAAAGTCGCATCTCTCGAACTCCGATCCGGAAATCGGCCGATGCATCACGTTAACTATTTCTTATATATCTAATATAATATACATGGAGACGGTAAGAATTCTTTTAATCGAAGATATACATATACTTCTCATCAATATCCAAAAGCTTATCGAAAAATAAATTACTCAACTTTTACGTGAAGAATCGTTCACCCAAACCTTATCCCCTATATATGTCAGGAGAACCCAAGGTTCCCCTCCAGACACGATTTAGCAAACTTTTCCCGATCGATCCGACCCACCGAGGCCGTCTCGACCGTCCGCTGCGCCTACTAGGGCCGATTTCTTCGGACTCCGATCAGAAAATATACCGATGCATGTCGTTAACACCTAGTCCGCCTCGTCCGATCTATCTAAACAGTCTCGACGCACCCAACACTCTTTCAAAGTCGGATTACTCGGACTCAATCTGAAAATGGACCGATGCATGACGTCAACACTTAGCCCGCCTCGTCTGATCTATCTAAGCCATCTCGACCCACCCAACACGCCTTCCAAGTCGGATCACTCGGACTTCGATCTGAAAATCTCCGGACTCATTTTTATGAATATCCCCAGTCAGTAAGAACGTTATTTCGCCAATATATACCAACAATAAACCATATTCCAATAGCTGAACCAAAAATATAATTCCCGATCCAAACGTTCTGCATCGCCCAACGCGACCACCTTCCCTATATATGTCAGGAGAGCACAGGGTTCCCCTCCAGACAACACTTACGCTCTATCCCCGACTCTCGGTCGATCGATAGGCCAGGTCAGCGGTGTCTGTTTCGGCCGAAGCTCGGACTTTGGTCAAAATGTTCCGATACAAAATTTGAACCAAGATAGATACAGATATGATTCCTTCTTAAATATACGTTGATTATCGAACAGAATATGGTAAATATTTTGCGATGACCGAGGATTTCATGAATTTTTTTTTTTTTTCGAAAAAATTTTCTATTATCGGAATTTCCTCAAATTTCATTTGGTTGCCTCCTAATGCTTATTAAAAATGATAATCAACAATCAGAATCATTATTTATCATTTATTTCAATTTTTATAATGAAAAACGTTCACGTCCTTTCGCGCCTCTCGATCGTCGTTTACGTGATGCATCGGTCAGCCCTAGTTTACGTGGTGCATCGGTAAGATCGAGTTCACGTTCTGCATCGGTCTGCCCGAGTTTACGTGGTGCATCGGTAAGATCGAGATTACGTGGTGCATCGGTAAGATCGAGTTCACGTTCTGCATCGGTCTGCCTGAGTTTACGTGGTGCATCGGTATGATCGAGTTTACGTTCTGCATCGGTGTGATCTAGTTTACGTTGTGCATCGGTAAGATCGAGATTACGTGAAGCATCGGTATGATCGAGTTTACGTTCTGCATCGGTCTGGACTCTGAGATATATTTTCGACGTGAAAATGTTCCGATACAACTTTTGAACCAGGATAGTTAGAGAGATGATTTTTTCTGGGATGTACGTTGATTGGGGAATGGATTGTGGAAAATAACTTGCCATGACCGAGGTGTTCTCGAATTTTTTTTTTTTTTCGAAAAATATTTTCTGATTGTGGAATTTTCTCAAATTTGATTTGGTTGCCTCCTAATGTGTTCTAATAGCGATAATCAACAATCAGAATCAAAATCCATGGTCGGGTTTGATTTTTATAAGGAATAATGTTCACGTCCTTTTTCGCCTATGTTCTTTTTCGACGTGAAAAGTTCCGATACAACTTTTGAACCAGGATAGTTAGAGAGATGATTTTTTCTGGGATGTATGTTGATTGACGTACGAAACTTGGAAAAAAAATAGAAAAGACCGAGGTACTCTAGAAAAAAAATTTATTGAAAATATTTTTTTGATTTCGGAATTAATTCGAAATTCATTCAGATGTCTTCTATCAATATCGCGAAAGAAAAATCAATAATCAGAATCGATATTCATCTAAGATTATTTCCTTTTGGATTGTGTTAACATTCGGTACGATCTTGTCTACGTGATGCATCGGTTTGTTTCTCGGCTCTTGTGAGCAAGTTGGACACTCGAGACGGCCTCCATCGATCGGATTAGGCGGGCTTTAATGTTAACGTGCTGCATCGGTGTGATCTTGTTTACGTCATGCATCGGTATAGCTTTAAATCGCGCCGTAAAGTCGTTCACGTCATGCATCGGTATCTTAAATCGCGCCGAAAAGTCGTTCACG
>NC_059508.1:29735113-29742613 GCF_914767665.1 Harmonia axyridis | reverse complement strand
CCTACTAGAGCTGATTTCTTCGGACTCCGATCAGAAAATCCGCCGATGCATGTCGTTAACACCTAGTCCGCCTCGTCCGATCGATCGAGGCCGTTTCGACCGTTCGCCGCGCCTACTAGAGCTGATTTCTTCGGACTCCGATCAGAAAATCCGCCGATGCATGTCGTTAACACCTAGTCCGCCTCGTCCGATCGATCTAGGCCGTCTCGAACCACCCATCGCGCATCGAAAGTCGCATCTCTCGAACTCCGATCCGGAAATCGGCCGATGCATCACGTTAACTATTTCTTATATATCTAATATAATATACATGGAGACGGTAAGAATTCTTTTAATCGAAGATATACATATACTTCTCATCAATATCCAAAAGCTTATCGAAAAATAAATTACTCAACTTTTACGTGAAGAATCGTTCACCCAAACCTTATCCCCTATATATGTCAGGAGAACCCAAGGTTCCCCTCCAGACACGATTTAGCAAACTTTTCCCGATCGATCCGACCCACCGAGGCCGTCTCGACCGTCCGCTGCGCCTACTAGGGCCGATTTCTTCGGACTCCGATCAGAAAATATACCGATGCATGTCGTTAACACCTAGTCCGCCTCGTCCGATCTATCTAAACAGTCTCGACGCACCCAACACTCTTTCAAAGTCGGATTACTCGGACTCAATCTGAAAATGGACCGATGCATGACGTCAACACTTAGCCCGCCTCGTCTGATCTATCTAAGCCATCTCGACCCACCCAACACGCCTTCCAAGTCGGATCACTCGGACTTCGATCTGAAAATCTCCGGACTCATTTTTATGAATATCCCCAGTCAGTAAGAACGTTATTTCGCCAATATATACCAACAATAAACCATATTCCAATAGCTGAACCAAAAATATAATTCCCGATCCAAACGTTCTGCATCGCCCAACGCGACCACCTTCCCTATATATGTCAGGAGAGCACAGGGTTCCCCTCCAGACAACACTTACGCTCTATCCCCGACTCTCGGTCGATCGATAGGCCAGGTCAGCGGTGTCTGTTTCGGCCGAAGCTCGGACTTTGGTCAAAATGTTCCGATACAAAATTTGAACCAAGATAGATACAGATATGATTCCTTCTTAAATATACGTTGATTATCGAACAGAATATGGTAAATATTTTGCGATGACCGAGGATTTCATGAATTTTTTTTTTTTTTCGAAAAAATTTTCTATTATCGGAATTTCCTCAAATTTCATTTGGTTGCCTCCTAATGCTTATTAAAAATGATAATCAACAATCAGAATCATTATTTATCATTTATTTCAATTTTTATAATGAAAAACGTTCACGTCCTTTCGCGCCTCTCGATCGTCGTTTACGTGATGCATCGGTCAGCCCTAGTTTACGTGGTGCATCGGTAAGATCGAGTTCACGTTCTGCATCGGTCTGCCCGAGTTTACGTGGTGCATCGGTAAGATCGAGATTACGTGGTGCATCGGTAAGATCGAGTTCACGTTCTGCATCGGTCTGCCTGAGTTTACGTGGTGCATCGGTATGATCGAGTTTACGTTCTGCATCGGTGTGATCTAGTTTACGTTGTGCATCGGTAAGATCGAGATTACGTGAAGCATCGGTATGATCGAGTTTACGTTCTGCATCGGTCTGGACTCTGAGATATATTTTCGACGTGAAAATGTTCCGATACAACTTTTGAACCAGGATAGTTAGAGAGATGATTTTTTCTGGGATGTACGTTGATTGGGGAATGGATTGTGGAAAATAACTTGCCATGACCGAGGTGTTCTCGAATTTTTTTTTTTTTTCGAAAAATATTTTCTGATTTTGGATTTCACTCAAATTTGATTTCGTTGCCTTCTAATGTGTTCTAAAAGAGTAAATCAGTAATCAGAATCGAAAAATATTTTTCGGATTTTTTTTTTTTTGAAAAAAAATTTTCTGATTTTGGAATTTCCTCAAATTTGATTTGGTTGCCTTCTAATGTGTTTTTAAAGCGTAAATCAGTAATCAGAATCAATATTCATTGTCGACTTTAATTTTTATAAGGAAAAATGTTCACGTCCTTAAACGCCTCCCCATCATTAGCCCGAGTCCAAGTCGATGTCAGTCCCGAGCGGACGGTGTCAGATACTACCTATCGCCCCGGTCTGGACTTGGCGAGGTATTTCGACGTGAAATGTTCCGATACAACTTTTGAACCAGGATAGTTAGAGAGATGATTTCTTCTATGTTGTACGTTGATTGTGGAATGGATTGTGGGAAATAACTTGCCATGACCCAGGTGTTCTTGAATTTTTTTTTTTTTCGAAAAAAATTTTCTGATCTTGAAATTTCCTCAAATCTGATTGCGTTGCCTTCTAATGTGTACTAAAAGAGTAAATCAGTAATCAGAATCAATATTCATTGTCGACTTTAATTTTTATAAGGAAAAATGTTCACGTCCTTAAACGCCTCTCCATCGTTACCCCCGACTCCAAGACGATGTTAGACCGGAGCGGACGGTGTCAAATGCGACCGATCTCCCCGGTCTGGACTTAGCGAGATATTCCGACGTGAAATGTTCCGATACAAAAATTTAACTGTGATAGTTAGAGAGATGGTTCCTTTTGTGATGTACGTTGATTGTGTAATAGAATATGGAAATAAACTTGAGATGACCGAGGTCTTCTGGGATTTTTTTTTTTTTTCGAAAAATATTTTTCGATTTCGGAAATCCCTCAAATTTCATTGAGATATGTCCTAATGTGTTCTTAAAACTTAAATCAACAATCAGAATTAATATCCAAAAGTTATTTCATTTTTTATAAGGAAAAACGTTCACGTCCTTTCCGCTCCCAAAAAGTGAGATATCATAGAAAATATCGCTATATTTGTTGTTTACGGCCATACCACGCTGAAATTGCCAGTTCTCGTCAGAACACTGAAGCCAAGCAGCGTCGGGCGCGGTTAGTACTTGGATGGGTGACCGCTTGGGAACACCGCGTGCTGTAAGCTTTTTTTTTACGTTCTGCATCGGTCTGCCGAGATAACGTGGTGCATCGGTATGATCGAGTTTACGTTCTGCATCGGTAAGATCGAGATTACGTGGTGCATCGGTAAGATTGAGATTACGTGGTGCATCGGTAAGATCGAGTTTACGTGGTGCATCGGTAAGATCCAATTCACGTTCTGCATCGGTAAGATCCAGTTCACGTGGTGCATCGGTAAGATCGAGATTACGTGGTGCATCGGTAAGATCGAGTTTACGTGGTGCATCGGTAAGATCCAATTCACGTTCTGCATCGGTAAGATCCAGTTCACGTGGTGCATCGGTAAGATTGAGATTACGTGGTGCATCGGTAAGATCGAGTTTACGTGGTGCATCGGTAAGATCCAATTCACGTTCTGCATCGGTAAGATCCAGTTCACGTGGTGCATCGGTAAGATTGAGATTACGTGGTGCATCGGTAAGATCGAGTTTACGTGGTGCATCGGTAAGATCCAATTCACGTTCTGCATCGGTAAGATCCAGTTCACGTGGTGCATCGGTAAGATCGAGATTACGTGGTGCATCGGTAAGATCGAGTTTACGTGGTGCATCGGTAAGATCCAATTCACGTTCTGCATCGGTAAGATCCAGTTCACGTGGTGCATCGGTAAGATTGAGATTACGTGGTGCATCGGTAAGATCCAGTTCACGTGGTGCATCGGTAAGATGGAGATTACGTGGTGCATCGGTAAGATCGAGATTACGTGGTGCATCGGTAAGATCTACTTTACGTTCTGCATCGGTCTGCCCTTGTTTACGTGGTGCATCGGTAAGATCGAGATTACGTGAAGCATCGGTATGATCGAGTTTACGTTCTGCATCGGTCTGCCCGATATTACGTGGTGCATCGGTCTGCCCTAGTTTACGTGGTGCATCGGTTTGGACTTAGAGATATATTTTCGACGTGAAAATGTTCCGATACAACTTTTGAACCAGGATAGTTAGAGAGATGATTTTTTCTGGGATGTACGTGGATCGGGGAATGGATTGTGGGAAATAACTTGCCATGACCGAGGTGTCCTCGAATTTTTTTTTTTTTCGAAAAAAATTTTCTGATTGTGGAATTTTCTCAAATTTGATTTGGTTGCCTCCTAATGTGTTCTAAAAGAGTAAATCAGTAATCGGAATCGAAAAATATTTTTCGGATTTTTTTTTTTTCGAAAAAAATTTTCTGATCGTGGAATTTCCTCAAATTCGATTTGGTTGCCTTCTAATGTGTTTTTAAAGCGTAAATCAGTAATCAGAATCAATATTCATTGTCGACTTTAATTTTTATAAGGAAAAATGTTCACGTCCTTAAACGCCTCCCCATCATCAGCCCGAGTCCAAGTCGATGTCAGTCCCGAGCGGACGGTGTCAGATACTACCTATCGCCGAGGTCTGGACTTGGCGAGATATTACGACGTGAAATGTTCCGATACAACTTTTGAACCAGGATAGTTAGAGAGATGATTTCTTCTATGTTGTACGTTGATTGTGGAATGAAATACGGAAAATAACTCGCCATGACCGAGGTGATTACGATTTTTTTTTTTTTTCGAAAAAAATTTTCTGATCGTGGAATTTTCTCAAATTTGATTTGGTTGCCTCCTTATATGTTCTAGTAGCGATAATCAACAATCAGAATCAAAATCCATGGTCGGGTTTGATTTTTATAAGGAAAAATGTTCACGTCCTTTTTTACAACCCCGACTCATTGACGATGTTAGAACCGAGCCGGCGGTGTCAGATACGACCGATCGCCCCGGTCCCGATCGTCATTTACGTTGTGCATCGGTCTGCCCGAGATTACGTGGTGCATCGGTATGATCGAGTTTACGTGGTGCATCGGTAAGATCCAATTCACGTTCTGCATCGGTAAGATCCAATTCACGTTCTGCATCGGTAAGATCCAGTTCACGTGGTGCATCGGTAAGATGGAGATTACGTGGTGCATCGGTAAGATCGAGATTACGTGGTGCATCGGTAAGATCTACTTTACGTTCTGCATCGGTCTGCCCTTGTTTACGTGGTGCATCGGTAAGATCGAGATTACGTGAAGCATCGGTATGATCGAGTTTACGTTCTGCATCGGTCTGCCCGATATTACGTGGTGCATCGGTCTGCCCTAGTTTACGTGGTGCATCGGTTTGGACTTAGAGATATATTTTCGACGTGAAAATGTTCCGATACAACTTTTGAACCAGGATAGTTAGAGAGATGATTTTTTCTGGGATGTACGTGGATCGGGGAATGGATTGTGGGAAATAACTTGCCATGACCGAGGTGTCCTCGAATTTTTTTTTTTTTCGAAAAAAATTTTCTGATTGTGGAATTTTCTCAAATTTGATTTGGTTGCCTCCTAATGTGTTCTAAAAGAGTAAATCAGTAATCGGAATCGAAAAATATTTTTCGGATTTTTTTTTTTTTCGAAAAAAATTTTCTGATCGTGGAATTTCCTCAAATTCGATTTGGTTGCCTTCTAATGTGTTTTTAAAGCGTAAATCAGTAATCAGAATCAATATTCATTGTCGACTTTAATTTTTATAAGGAAAAATGTTCACGTCCTTAAACGCCTCCCCATCATCAGCCCGAGTCCAAGTCGATGTCAGTCCCGAGCGGACGGTGTCAGATACTACCTATCGCCGAGGTCTGGACTTGGCGAGATATTACGACGTGAAATGTTCCGATACAACTTTTGAACCAGGATAGTTAGAGAGATGATTTCTTCTATGTTGTACGTTGATTGTGGAATGAAATACGGAAAATAACTCGCCATGACCGAGGTGATTACGATTTTTTTTTTTTTTCGAAAAAAATTTTCTGATCGTGGAATTTTCTCAAATTTGATTTGGTTGCCTCCTTATATGTTCTAGTAGCGATAATCAACAATCAGAATCAAAATCCATGGTCGGGTTTGATTTTTATAAGGAAAAATGTTCACGTCCTTTTTTACAACCCCGACTCATTGACGATGTTAGAACCGAGCCGGCGGTGTCAGATACGACCGATCGCCCCGGTCCCGATCGTCATTTACGTTGTGCATCGGTCTGCCCGAGATTACGTGGTGCATCGGTATGATCGAGTTTACGTGGTGCATCGGTAAGATCCAATTCACGTTCTGCATCGGTAAGATCCAATTCACGTTCTGCATCGGTAAGATCCAGTTCACGTGGTGCATCGGTAAGATGGAGATTACGTGGTGCATCGGTAAGATCGAGATTACGTGGTGCATCGGTAAGATCTACTTTACGTTCTGCATCGGTCTGCCCTTGTTTACGTGGTGCATCGGTAAGATCGAGATTACGTGAAGCATCGGTATGATCGAGTTTACGTTCTGCATCGGTCTGCCCGATATTACGTGGTGCATCGGTCTGCCCTAGTTTACGTGGTGCATCGGTTTGGACTTAGAGATATATTTTCGACGTGAAAATGTTCCGATACAACTTTTGAACCAGGATAGTTAGAGAGATGATTTTTTCTGGGATGTACGTGGATCGGGGAATGGATTGTGGGAAATAACTTGCCATGACCGAGGTGTCCTCGAATTTTTTTTTTTTTCGAAAAAAATTTTCTGATTGTGGAATTTTCTCAAATTTGATTTGGTTGCCTCCTAATGTGTTCTAAAAGAGTAAATCAGTAATCGGAATCGAAAAATATTTTTCGGATTTTTTTTTTTTTCGAAAAAAATTTTCTGATCGTGGAATTTCCTCAAATTCGATTTGGTTGCCTTCTAATGTGTTTTTAAAGCGTAAATCAGTAATCAGAATCAATATTCATTGTCGACTTTAATTTTTATAAGGAAAAATGTTCACGTCCTTAAACGCCTCCCCATCATCAGCCCGAGTCCAAGTCGATGTCAGTCCGCGGACGGTGTCAGATACTACCTATCGCCGAGGGTCTGGACTTGGCGAGATATTACGACGTGAAATGTTCCGATACAACTTTTGAACCAGGATAGTTAGAGAGATGATTTCTTCTATGTTGTACGTTGATTGTGGAATGAAATACGGAAAATAACTCGCCATGACCGAGGTGATTACGATTTTTTTTTTTTTTCGAAAAAAATTTTCTGATCGTGGAATTTTCTCAAATTTGATTTGGTTGCCTCCTTATATGTTCTAGTAGCGATAATCAACAATCAGAATCAAAATCCATGGTCGGGTTTGATTTTTATAAGGAAAAATGTTCACGTCCTTTTTTACAACCCGACTCATTGACGATGTTAGAACCGAGCCGGCGGTGTCAGATACGACCGATCGCCCCGGTCCCGATCGTCATTTACGTGGTGCATCGGTCTGCCCCGAGATTACGTGGTGCATCGGTCTGGACTTAGAGATATATTTTCGACGTGAAAATGTTCCGATACAACTTTTGAACTAGGATAGTTAGAGAGATGAGTTTTTCTGGGATGTACGTTGATTGGGGAATGGATTGTGGGAAATAACTTGCCATGACCGAGGTGTTCTCGAATTTTTTTTTTTTTTTCGAAAA
>NC_059508.1:29727613-29730113 GCF_914767665.1 Harmonia axyridis | reverse complement strand
ATAGTTCACCATCTTTCGGGTCCCAGCGTGTACGCTCTTGGTGCGCCTCCTCTCGCAATGAGAATGAGGCGCCCCGGGAATGCGGGTCAGTCATGGAGACCGACCATCTTCCCTTAGTTCACATAAAGTGAACCGTTACTTTCATTGCGCCTTTAGGTTTAGTGATTCCCAATGACTCGCGCACACGCTAGACTCCTTGGTCCGTGTTTCAAGACGGGTCCTGAAAGTACCCAAAGCAATAGCGTCGCTGATCGGCGTTTCAAGAGGTCTGTCCAAGAACACCGCGGCGAACAGTCGCAAACGGACGGAATCGGCACTAGGTCCGATCGCCATCACAATTCACATACTTGCCACGGGCCGGACGCGAACTAAGTCGCGGCCTCCCGCCATCAGTAAACCGTCGAGCGAGCTGTTCGGAAACCCAGTGTCCGTAAACATCGGAAAATCCGAGCTCACGGGCTACACTCGAGACCGTAGAACAGCACCCAACGGATCGCGACGACCTACTAGGGGAGAAGTGCACGCGTCCGAAGCCGGAGATGAACCGAAGGGAACAGCCAACGCGAACGTCGCCGTTTCCACAGTCAGTAAATCCCAACAACAGGCGCGAATGAATCTCCCCATTCGACCTTTCGGGTTTCTCAGGTTTACCCCTGAACGGTTTCACGTACTCTTGAACTCTCTCTTCAAAGTTCTTTTCAACTTTCCCTCACGGTACTTGTTCGCTATCGGTCTCGTGGTTATATTTAGCCTTAGATGGAGTTTACCACCCACTTAGGGCTGCACTCTCAAGCAACCCGACTCTAAGAAGAGATCCTCTAGCAAGCCGCAGCGGTCGCTACGGGCCTGGCACCCTCTATGGGCGATGGCCCCATTCAAGATGGACTTGAACGCGCCGCGAACTCGCCAGATAATGGATCCTTCCAAACACCACATCTCCCGGCGACCGGTTACGATCGCGGGATTCAGTGCTGGGCTAATCCCTGTTCGCTCGCCGCTACTAAGGGAATCCTAGTTAGTTTCTTTTCCTCCGCTTAATAATATGCTTAAATTCAGCGGGTAGTCTCACCTGTCCTGAGGTCGTATGTTCAAATCATCGAAACGTTCCGAAACTAACCTTTGGCGGCTCATAAAATCACGTACCTTACGCGAGGGAGTTAGCCTACTCAAAGGCGTCTATTATCTCCTGCTCCGTATGGCGGATCATGCGAATCCAAGCAAAGTGCTTCGGTGTTTCGGGGGTGCGCTCATGAAAGCTCATCCGCAACGCGCGACAACTGGCACATTAAAGCGATCGGACGTCGTTCAGATTTCTCGGACACGACGATCGCATGTCTACAGTCATGGGCGCAGATCGAGCAATACCACGACACCACAATATATGCTTTCGCAATTCAAGACGGCGCGTTACGAAAACAACTCCTCATCATTCCAACACACGAGGCGTCGAAACGACAGAACGTTGATCGTCACGCGGCAAACCGTCCAACTCGCCCAAATGACCTTCGGTACAGGATCAACGTTAGACGACCTTTACGTCGTCACTTCGTCAAGCCATAACGTCTGGCCGGGCAGTCTTTGTAATGGAACCGACCCTCAGTCAGGAGTGGTCCGAGGACAGTGTCCGAGGACCGCAATGTGCGTTCGAAATGTCGATGTTCATGTGTCCTGCAGTTCGCATGTTGACGCGCAATTAGCTGCGTTCTTCATCGACCCACGAGCCAAGTGATCCACCGTTCAGGGTAATCTTTTATGTTCGATTTCTCGGTACTAGTCGCAATGGACTTTCCCTCGAAATACGAGACGCCAACTGCGAACCTCCTCGAGAATGACATTCCAATGACTGAGACGACCCACTGAAGGGTCAATACGTCAGTCGATCGGCGCAAAATCTTCGGTTCAACTAGTTTGCGTACTAATCTAGTGACAATTATCGTAAAAAATTCGGACGGAGACAAACGTCGCAGACAATCCCGAAAGAGCATAAAAACGCTAATGTAACGGGCGTCGCACAACGTCGACGTCTTCGTCCCTGGAATAGATCGTCCTACCGAAGTCCGTAGACAACGGTAACGACTGATCGATTTCGGGCGAGAATCTTTAAAACCTGCAGCCGGCTCCTCGTTCCGTGCCAAACACGAAACTTCGCCCAGCCACGAACGCGGCAATCCAAGCGCTTCGAATCCTTATTCCGAGCACATCACAAGACTTCGCCCAACCACGAACGTCAGCATAAGCAGCCGGCTCCTCGTTCCGTCAAGGAACTTCGCCCAACCACAAACGCCGACATAGGCGGCCGGCTCCTCATTTCGTGAGCATCTCTAAACATGGACCTACAACGAAGGCTGCACACACGTGCGGCCGGCTCCTCGTTTCGAGGATATCACAAGACTTCGCCCAACCACGAACGTCAGCATAAGCAGCCGGCTCCTCGTTCCGTCAAGGAACTTCGCCCAACCACAAACGATCGACATAGGCGGCCGGCTCCTCATCTCGTAAA
>NC_059508.1:29720113-29725113 GCF_914767665.1 Harmonia axyridis | reverse complement strand
AGACTCAAGCTATATATACATCATCATCATCTCGGACAAAACACCGATCAAAAATGAGAAAGTTTCTAGAAACAATCCCTCGCCAAGGCGTCCATATATAATACGAACCCCCGGCTATCAACTAATTTCTTATACACATTCCATCTCGACCCTTCGCTATACATGTGAATATAACGACACGGTGATTCGAGATTCAACAATATTTGTCGCTCGGAACGAATTGAGTGGTTGCAAATTTTTTGTGAACATAACCCGCAACGGGCAGAGGATCACGATTTTAAGGTTGGTCGCTTAAAGGCCATTCGACTACAAAGAGACGAAGCGGACCGCGACCTCGCTGCATGAGGTTGACGAAAGCGACCCAAGATGCGAAAGCCGAAACCAACACACCTTGCCAGTACCCAAACGCCGAGGTCGGATTCGGGTCTACCACTTACCAACTGAATATCATCCTAAAAAGAACTCCAAACAGTCTAGGACAGGACCCATTCTCCACCCCTTCTATATATGTCAGGAGAACCCCGGATTCCCCTCCAGACACGATTTAGCAAACTTTTCCCGATCGATCCGACCCACCGAGGCCGTTTCGACCGTTCGCCGCGCCTACTAGAGCTGATTTCTTCGGACTCCGATCAGAAAATCCGCCGATGCATGTCGTTAACACCTAGTCCGCCTCGTCCGATCGATCGAGGCCGTTTCGACCGTTCGCCGCGCCTACTAGAGCTGATTTCTTCGGACTCCGATCAGAAAATCCGCCGATGCATGTCGTTAACACCTAGTCCGCCTCGTCCGATCGATCTAGGCCGTCTCGAACCACCCATCGCGCATCGAAAGTCGCATCTCTCGAACTCCGATCCGGAAATCGGCCGATGCATCACGTTAACTATTTCTTATATATCTAATATAATATACATGGAGACGGTAAGAATTCTTTTAATCGAAGATATACATATACTTCTCATCAATATCCAAAAGCTTATCGAAAAATAAATTACTCAACTTTTACGTGAAGAATCGTTCACCCAAACCTTATCCCCTATATATGTCAGGAGAACCCAAGGTTCCCCTCCAGACACGATTTAGCAAACTTTTCCCGATCGATCCGACCCACCGAGGCCGTCTCGACCGTCCGCTGCGCCTACTAGGGCCGATTTCTTCGGACTCCGATCAGAAAATATACCGATGCATGTCGTTAACACCTAGTCCGCCTCGTCCGATCTATCTAAACAGTCTCGACGCACCCAACACTCTTTCAAAGTCGGATTACTCGGACTCAATCTGAAAATGGACCGATGCATGACGTCAACACTTAGCCCGCCTCGTCTGATCTATCTAAGCCATCTCGACCCACCCAACACGCCTTCCAAGTCGGATCACTCGGACTTCGATCTGAAAATCTCCGGACTCATTTTTATGAATATCCCCAGTCAGTAAGAACGTTATTTCGCCAATATATACCAACAATAAACCATATTCAATAGCTGAACCAAAAATATAATTCCCGATCCAAACGTTCTGCATCGCCCAACGCGACCACCTTCCCTATATATGTCAGGAGAGCACAGGGTTCCCCTCCAGACAACACTTACGCTCTATCCCCGACTCTCGGTCGATCGATAGGCCAGGTCAGCGGTGTCTGTTTCGGCCGAAGCTCGGACTTTGGTCAAAATGTTCCGATACAAAATTTGAACCAAGATAGATACAGATATGATTCCTTCTTAAATATACGTTGATTATCGAACAGAATATGGTAAATATTTTGCGATGACCGAGGATTTCATGAATTTTTTTTTTTTTTCGAAAAAATTTTCTATTATCGGAATTTCCTCAAATTTCATTTGGTTGCCTCCTAATGCTTATTAAAAATGATAACCAACAATCAGAATCATTATTTATCATTTATTTCAATTTTTATAATGAAAAACGTTCACGTCCTTTCGCGCCTCTCGATCGTCGTTTACGTGATGCATCGGTCAGCCCTAGTTTACGTGGTGCATCGGTAAGATCGAGTTCACGTTCTGCATCGGTCTGCCCGAGTTTACGTGGTGCATCGGTAAGATCGAGATTACGTGGTGCATCGGTAAGATCGAGTTCACGTTCTGCATCGGTCTGCCTGAGTTTACGTGGTGCATCGGTATGATCGAGTTTACGTTCTGCATCGGTGTGATCTAGTTTACGTTGTGCATCGGTAAGATCGAGATTACGTGAAGCATCGGTATGATCGAGTTTACGTTCTGCATCGGTCTGGACTCTGAGATATATTTTCGACGTGAAAATGTTCCGATACAACTTTTGAACCAGGATAGTTAGAGAGATGATTTTTTCTGGGATGTACGTTGATTGGGGAATGGATTGTGGAAAATAACTTGCCATGACCGAGGTGTTCTCGAATTTTTTTTTTTTTTCGAAAAATATTTTCTGATTTTGGATTTCACTCAAATTTGATTTCGTTGCCTTCTAATGTGTTCTAAAAGAGTAAATCAGTAATCAGAATCGAAAAATATTTTTCGGATTTTTTTTTTTTTGAAAAAAAATTTTCTGATTTTGGAATTTCCTCAAATTTGATTTGGTTGCCTTCTAATGTGTTTTTAAAGCGTAAATCAGTAATCAGAATCAATATTCATTGTCGACTTTAATTTTTATAAGGAAAAATGTTCACGTCCTTAAACGCCTCCCCATCATTAGCCCGAGTCCAAGTCGATGTCAGTCCCGAGCGGACGGTGTCAGATACTACCTATCGCCCCGGTCTGGACTTGGCGAGGTATTTCGACGTGAAATGTTCCGATACAACTTTTGAACCAGGATAGTTAGAGAGATGATTTCTTCTATGTTGTACGTTGATTGTGGAATGGATTGTGGGAAATAACTTGCCATGACCCAGGTGTTCTTGAATTTTTTTTTTTTTCGAAAAAAATTTTCTGATCTTGAAATTTCCTCAAATCTGATTGCGTTGCCTTCTAATGTGTACTAAAAGAGTAAATCAGTAATCAGAATCAATATTCATTGTCGACTTTAATTTTTATAAGGAAAAATGTTCACGTCCTTAAACGCCTCTCCATCGTTACCCCGACTCCAAGACGATGTTAGACCGGAGCGGACGGTGTCAAATGCGACCGATCTCCCCGGTCTGGACTTAGCGAGATATTCCGACGTGAAATGTTCCGATACAAAAATTTAACTGTGATAGTTAGAGAGATGGTTCCTTTTGTGATGTACGTTGATTGTGTAATAGAATATGGAAATAAACTTGAGATGACCGAGGTCTTCTGGGATTTTTTTTTTTTTTCGAAAAATATTTTTCGATTTCGGAAATCCCTCAAATTTCATTGAGATATGTCCTAATGTGTTCTTAAAACTTAAATCAACAATCAGAATTAATATCCAAAAGTTATTTCATTTTTTATAAGGAAAAACGTTCACGTCCTTTCCGCTCCCAAAAAGTGAGATATCATAGAAAATATCGCTATATTTGTTGTTTACGGCCATACCACGCTGAAATTGCCAGTTCTCGTCAGAACACTGAAGCCAAGCAGCGTCGGGCGCGGTTAGTACTTGGATGGGTGACCGCTTGGGAACACCGCGTGCTGTAAGCTTTTTTTTTACGTTCTGCATCGGTCTGCCGAGATAACGTGGTGCATCGGTATGATCGAGTTTACGTTCTGCATCGGTAAGATCGAGATTACGTGATGCATCGGTAAGATTGAGATTACGTGGTGCATCGGTAAGATCGAGTTTACGTGGTGCATCGGTAAGATCCAATTCACGTTCTGCATCGGTAAGATCCAGTTCACGTGGTGCATCGGTAAGATCGAGATTACGTGGTGCATCGGTAAGATCGAGTTTACGTGGTGCATCGGTAAGATCCAATTCACGTTCTGCATCGGTAAGATCCAGTTCACGTGGTGCATCGGTAAGATTGAGATTACGTGGTGCATCGGTAAGATCGAGTTTACGTGGTGCATCGGTAAGATCCAATTCACGTTCTGCATCGGTAAGATCCAGTTCACGTGGTGCATCGGTGAGATTGAGATTACGTGGTGCATCGGTAAGATCGAGTTTACGTGGTGCATCGGTAAGATCCAATTCACGTTCTGCATCGGTAAGATCCAGTTCACGTGGTGCATCGGTAAGATCGAGATTACGTGGTGCATCGGTAAGATCGAGTTTACGTGGTGCATCGGTAAGATCCAATTCACGTTCTGCATCGGTAAGATCCAGTTCACGTGGTGCATCGGTAAGATTGAGATTACGTGGTGCATCGGTAAGATCCAGTTCACGTGGTGCATCGGTAAGATGGAGATTACGTGGTGCATCGGTAAGATCGAGATTACGTGGTGCATCGGTAAGATCTACTTTACGTTCTGCATCGGTCTGCCCTTGTTTACGTGGTGCATCGGTAAGATCGAGATTACGTGAAGCATCGGTATGATCGAGTTTACGTTCTGCATCGGTCTGCCCGATATTACGTGGTGCATCGGTCTGCCCTAGTTTACGTGGTGCATCGGTTTGGACTTAGAGATATATTTTCGACGTGAAAATGTTCCGATACAACTTTTGAACCAGGATAGTTAGAGAGATGATTTTTTCTGGGATGTACGTGGATCGGGGAATGGATTGTGGGAAATAACTTGCCATGACCGAGGTGTCCTCGAATTTTTTTTTTTTTCGAAAAAAATTTTCTGATCGTGGAATTTCCTCAAATTCGATTTGGTTGCCTTCTAATGTGTTTTTAAAGCGTAAATCAGTAATCAGAATCAATATTCATTGTCGACTTTAATTTTTATAAGGAAAAATGTTCACGTCCTTAAACGCCTCCCCATCATCAGCCCGAGTCCAAGTCGATGTCAGTCCCGAGCGGACGGTGTCAGATACTACCTATCGCCGAGGTCTGGACTTGGCGAGATATTACGACGTGAAATGTTCCGATACAACTTTTGAACCAGGATAGTTAGAGAGATGATTTCTTCTATGTTGTACGTTGATTGTGGAATGAAATACGG
>NC_059508.1:29712613-29715113 GCF_914767665.1 Harmonia axyridis | reverse complement strand
CAGAGCCAATCCTTATCCCGAAGTTACGGATCTAATTTGCCGACTTCCCTTACCTACATTATTCTATCGACTAGAGGCTCTTTACCTTGGAGACCAGCTGCGGATATGGGTACGAGCCGGCGCGACGCCTACACGTGGCCCTCTCCCGGATTTTCAAGGTCCGAGGAGAAGATCCGGACACCGCCGCAAATGCGGTGCTCTTCGCGTTCCAAACCATATCTCCCTGCTAGAGGATTCCATGGAACTCGAACGCTTATGCAGAAAAGAAAACTCTTCCCGGATCTCTCGACGGCGTCTCCGGGTCCTTTTGGGTTGCCCCGACGAACTCTCTTACGAGGGCCCGGTTTAATTTCGGTTCCGCTGCCGGGTTCCGGAATAGGAACCGGATTCCCTTTCGCCCGACGGGCGTGCGTCACGCGTCAAGATGCATAGCATTTCTGCCACCACTTATAAACACGATTAACAACGCCACATCAACATCGGCTTTCGCCTAGGGCTTAGGATCGACTGACTCGTGTGCAACGGCTGTTCACACGAAACCCTTCTCCACCTCAGCTCTCCAGGGCCTCGCTGGAGTATTTGCTACTACCACCAAGATCTGCACCGAAGGCGGCTCCAGACGGCCTCACGGCCAGCCCTTCTGCGCTCACCTCCGCGACCCTCCTACTCATCAGGGCTTCATGACCGCCCCGAAGGGCGACCGCACATGCCACTGACGGCCGAGTATAAGCACGACGCTTCAGCGCCATCCATTTTCAGGGCTAGTAACTTCGGCAGGTGAGTTGTTACACACTCCTTGGCGGATTCCGACTTCCATGGCCACCGTCCTGCTGTCTTAAGTTACCAACGCCTTTCATGGTATCCCATAAGCGTCGATTTAGGCGCTTTAACTCGGCGTTTGGTTCATCCCACAGCGCCAGTTCTGCTTACCAAAAATGGCCCACTTGGCACTCTGATCCGAAATCTCGCGGCTTCACATTCAAGCAAGCCGGAGATCTCACCCATTTAAAGTTTGAGAATAGGTTGAGGTCGTTTCGACCCCAATGCCTCTAATCATTCGCTTTACCGGATGAGACTCGTATGCAACGAGCGCCAGCTATCCTGAGGGAAACTTCGGAGGGAACCAGCTACTAGATGGTTCGATTAGTCTTTCGCCCCTATACCCAGTTCCGACGATCGATTTGCACGTCAGAATCGCTACGGACCTCCATCAGGGTTTCCCCTGACTTCGTCCTGACCAGGCATAGTTCACCATCTTTCGGGTCCCAGCGTGTACGCTCTTGGTGCGCCTCCTCTCGCAATGAGAATGAGGCGCCCCGGGAATGCGGGTCAGTCATGGAGACCGACCATCTTCCCTTAGTTCACATAAAGTGAACCGTTACTTTCATTGCGCCTTTAGGTTTAGTGATTCCCAATGACTCGCGCACACGCTAGACTCCTTGGTCCGTGTTTCAAGACGGGTCCTGAAAGTACCCAAAGCAATAGCGTCGCTGATCGGCGTTTCAAGAGGTCTGTCCAAGAACACCGCGGCGAACAGTCGCAAACGGACGGAATCGGCACTAGGTCCGATCGCCATCACAATTCACATACTTGCCACGGGCCGGACGCGAACTAAGTCGCGGCCTCCCGCCATCAGTAAACCGTCGAGCGAGCTGTTCGGAAACCCAGTGTCCGTAAACATCGGAAAATCCGAGCTCACGGGCTACACTCGAGACCGTAGAACAGCACCCAACGGATCGCGACGACCTACTAGGGGAGAAGTGCACGCGTCCGAAGCCGGAGATGAACCGAAGGGAACAGCCAACGCGAACGTCGCCGTTTCCACAGTCAGTAAATCCCAACAACAGGCGCGAATGAATCTCCCCATTCGACCTTTCGGGTTTCTCAGGTTTACCCCTGAACGGTTTCACGTACTCTTGAACTCTCTCTTCAAAGTTCTTTTCAACTTTCCCTCACGGTACTTGTTCGCTATCGGTCTCGTGGTTATATTTAGCCTTAGATGGAGTTTACCACCCACTTAGGGCTGCACTCTCAAGCAACCCGACTCTAAGAAGAGATCCTCTAGCAAGCCGCAGCGGTCGCTACGGGCCTGGCACCCTCTATGGGCGATGGCCCCATTCAAGATGGACTTGAACGCGCCGCGAACTCGCCAGATAATGGATCCTTCCAAACACCACATCTCCCGGCGACCGGTTACGATCGCGGGATTCAGTGCTGGGCTAATCCCTGTTCGCTCGCCGCTACTAAGGGAATCCTAGTTAGTTTCTTTTCCTCCGCTTAATAATATGCTTAAATTCAGCGGGTAGTCTCACCTGTCCTGAGGTCGTATGTTCAAATCATCGAAACGTTCCGAAACTAACCTTTGGCGGCTCATAAAATCACGTACCTTACGCGAGGGAGTTAGCCTACTCAAAGGCGTCTATTATCTCCTGCTCCGTATGGCGGATCATGCGAATCCAAGCAAAGTGCTTCGGTGTTTCGGGGGTGCGCTCATGAAAGC
>NC_059508.1:29697613-29707613 GCF_914767665.1 Harmonia axyridis | reverse complement strand
TCGGATTACTCGGACTCAATCTGAAAATGGACCGATGCATGACGTCAACACTTAGCCCGCCTCGTCTGATCTATCTAAGCCATCTCGACCCACCCAACACGCCTTCCAAGTCGGATCACTCGGACTTCGATCTGAAAATCTCCGGACTCATTTTTATGAATATCCCCAGTCAGTAAGAACGTTATTTCGCCAATATATACCAACAATAAACCATATTCCAATAGCTGAACCAAAAATATAATTCCCGATCCAAACGTTCTGCATCGCCCAACGCGACCACCTTCCCTATATATGTCAGGAGAGCACAGGGTTCCCCTCCAGACAACACTTACGCTCTATCCCCGACTCTCGGTCGATCGATAGGCCAGGTCAGCGGTGTCTGTTTCGGCCGAAGCTCGGACTTTGGTCAAAATGTTCCGATACAAAATTTGAACCAAGATAGATACAGATATGATTCCTTCTTAAATATACGTTGATTATCGAACAGAATATGGTAAATATTTTGCGATGACCGAGGATTTCATGAATTTTTTTTTTTTTTCGAAAAAATTTTCTATTATCGGAATTTCCTCAAATTTCATTTGGTTGCCTCCTAATGCTTATTAAAAATGATAACCAACAATCAGAATCATTATTTATCATTTATTTCAATTTTTATAATGAAAAACGTTCACGTCCTTTCGCGCCTCTCGATCGTCGTTTACGTGATGCATCGGTCAGCCCTAGTTTACGTGGTGCATCGGTAAGATCGAGTTCACGTTCTGCATCGGTCTGCCCGAGTTTACGTGGTGCATCGGTAAGATCGAGATTACGTGGTGCATCGGTAAGATCGAGTTCACGTTCTGCATCGGTCTGCCTGAGTTTACGTGGTGCATCGGTATGATCGAGTTTACGTTCTGCATCGGTGTGATCTAGTTTACGTTGTGCATCGGTAAGATCGAGATTACGTGAAGCATCGGTATGATCGAGTTTACGTTCTGCATCGGTCTGGACTCTGAGATATATTTTCGACGTGAAAATGTTCCGATACAACTTTTGAACCAGGATAGTTAGAGAGATGATTTTTTCTGGGATGTACGTTGATTGGGGAATGGATTGTGGAAAATAACTTGCCATGACCGAGGTGTTCTCGAATTTTTTTTTTTTTTCGAAAAATATTTTCTGATTTTGGATTTCACTCAAATTTGATTTCGTTGCCTTCTAATGTGTTCTAAAAGAGTAAATCAGTAATCAGAATCGAAAAATATTTTTCGGATTTTTTTTTTTTTGAAAAAAAATTTTCTGATTTTGGAATTTCCTCAAATTTGATTTGGTTGCCTTCTAATGTGTTTTTAAAGCGTAAATCAGTAATCAGAATCAATATTCATTGTCGACTTTAATTTTTATAAGGAAAAATGTTCACGTCCTTAAACGCCTCCCCATCATTAGCCCGAGTCCAAGTCGATGTCAGTCCCGAGCGGACGGTGTCAGATACTACCTATCGCCCCGGTCTGGACTTGGCGAGGTATTTCGACGTGAAATGTTCCGATACAACTTTTGAACCAGGATAGTTAGAGAGATGATTTCTTCTATGTTGTACGTTGATTGTGGAATGGATTGTGGGAAATAACTTGCCATGACCCAGGTGTTCTTGAATTTTTTTTTTTTTCGAAAAAAATTTTCTGATCTTGAAATTTCCTCAAATTTGATTTCGTTGCCTTCTAATGTGTTCTAAAAGAGTAAATCAGTAATCAGAATCAATATTCATTGTCGACTTTAATTTTTATAAGGAAAAATGTTCACGTCCTTAAACGCCTCTCCATCGTTACCCCGACTCCAAGACGATGTTAGACCGGAGCGGACGGTGTCAAATGCGACCGATCTCCCCGGTCTGGACTTAGCGAGATATTCCGACGTGAAATGTTCCGATACAAAAATTTAACTGTGATAGTTAGAGAGATGGTTCCTTTTGTGATGTACGTTGATTGTGTAATAGAATATGGAAATAAACTTGAGATGACCGAGGTCTTCTGGGATTTTTTTTTTTTTTCGAAAAATATTTTTCGATTTCGGAAATCCCTCAAATTTCATTGAGATATGTCCTAATGTGTTCTTAAAACTTAAATCAACAATCAGAATTAATATCCAAAAGTTATTTCATTTTTTATAAGGAAAAACGTTCACGTCCTTTCCGCTCCCAAAAAGTGAGATATCATAGAAAATATCGCTATATTTGTTGTTTACGGCCATACCACGCTGAAATTGCCAGTTCTCGTCAGACCCTTGCGCCGAAAGGTTGTCGTCTCCAGACCTCTCAGAATTACCTGTATAATTGTGAAAGTGTTTCAAGTGTTCGTCTCATGCCCTCGGGCGATTCGCCACATTCCGTAGACGAAACAGGGCGTAAAACCCCTCCGGCGTTGGCCGCATTCCGAAGTGAAGCCGCTCTGTCTAGACTTTACGGCGACTAGCCGCATTCCAAACCCAAGTGTTAGTGAAATCTACCTGAAATTTACCTGTTTTGGGTCGATTTGGACAAAACTGACCGTATTTGAAGTGAAAGTGACTAAAGTTTCTAATTTAAATTCCTCCGAGCGAGGAATTTAAATCGAAAATGACGCTCGATAAGATGGAAATCGAGAACAACGATACAAGTTCCGGCGAGGAAAGCTCCACCTCCACCGCACCAACCAAAAAATCGAGGACTACCGATATCAGCAATCCCAAATTCACGCACCCAACCACCAAAAAAACATTAAAAAGAAAGACGGTCCAGCACGTTGAAATCAAAAATAGATTCAACTACCTCCCTGAAACTACGAAGGACGAAGTTGAACCTAAATCTGCCAAAAAACCGCCCCCAATTGTCGTACTGGGGGTATTTACAAATCACGCCAGAAAAGTGAGGGAAATAAAATCCGAAGTAGACGGAAACTTCTACTTAAAATATGGGGTAAAT
Organism: Harmonia axyridis; assembly: GCF_914767665.1. Taxonomy (NCBI): domain Eukaryota; kingdom Metazoa; phylum Arthropoda; class Insecta; order Coleoptera; family Coccinellidae; genus Harmonia; species Harmonia axyridis. Next base: position 29,704,675 of record NC_059508.1, on the reverse strand, counting down.
GACACCACCATATACAGTGAAACCTTGAAGGACCAAGAAAAAATCATGAAATTCTTGGACAAAAATGGTATACAGTACCACACTTATACCCCCAAACACCTTAAGACCCACGCCTTTACGTTGAGGGGCCTAGAGCAAGACATCGAGCTGGAGGAAATTAAGGACGACTTAATAGGCCAGAATGTTCCTGTAATACAAATCCATAAGATGAGGGCGACGCAATCCCCGGCCTACATGGTGGTGACCGACAATACAGTCACCTTAAAACAGCTACAACAACACATAAAAGTTGTAAGCTACACTAAAATTAGGTGGAATCGGTACACCACCAAAAAAGAAATCATTCAGTGCCACAGATGCCAGTTGTGGGGCCATGCCACCGCCAACTGCCATAGGGCGGAAAAATGCCTCAAATGCGCCGAGTCGCATTTGACGATGAACTGCCCCAAACCAATAACAACCTTGGCTAAGTGCATTAATTGCCATGGAAGTCACCCGGCAAACAGCATTGACTGTCCAATCTACAAATCTATAATCGAAAAGAAGAACTCCAGGAGTTCCAGAGCCGCAGTCGCCCCCAAACCGAGATACAGGCCAGCCCCAATTCCAGAAAGCAACCCCTGGGAACAGAGGAAAGCCGCCTATGAGGCGACAATCAAAGCAAATAAGGTGAGTGACAATACCAGCAAAAGCGCACCCACCATCCTGCCAAATATCCCACCTACGCCATCCCCGGAATTCCAATCAACAGGAAATCCATTTGAGGAAATTCAAAATGAATTTAAAAAACTCAATTCTTATATCAACCTAAATAAATTCCTTGAAAGTATAAAGCTTTTAAATAAAAAATTGGAGAGTGCCGCTTCTCAACAGGAACGGTCGAAAATATTCTTTGAATATGTAATTACCTCAAATGGATTCTAAGTCCTTGAAAATAGTTACGTGGAACGCCAACGGTGTGTCTCAAAAACACACCGAAATTGAGAACTTTCTAAATTTCAACAAAATAGACGTACTTACAATTAACGAGACTAGACTGAAAGACATAAACAAATTCTTCATTAACGGTTACAGAACCTTTAGAGCGGACCGAAACGACAATTCTGGTTTTGGTGGAGTCGCCATTCTTGTGAAGAACAGTCTTAGTAGCGCATCCACCATCTCGCCTTTACCCAAAGTAAAGTGCACAATAGAGAATATTAGTGTAATTTTTAATGAAAACTTCGTTATTACGGCGGTGTACAACAGCCCTAGTAACAAATTCACCAATAATTGTTTAAGGAACCTGTTTACAATTAAAAAAACCGCCAACGTTATCGTTCTAGGCGACTTGAACGCTAAGCACGAAGAGTGGAACTGCAATTGCAGAAATACTAACGGGAATCGCCTTTTCAGTTTCCTTGAATCCAACAATTATATAACCTTGAACGTCCCTAGTGGACATACACATTTCCCGGGCAATGGCAAAGCACCAAGTACAATAGATTTGGTGCTTACCAAAAACGTCCGCATAAACAGTATCCCAGAAACTAGTTGTCAACTGGGATCTGACCACAACCCAGTTATTTTCAAAGTCAACATTGATATCGAAAGAAACCCAGCCAAGTTGGTGTACGACTACTCAGTCACCAACTGGGATATCTTTCGTAAAAAATTGGATAGCAAAATCGCTATCAACAACAAAATTGAAACCGCCTCAGAAATCGAAAGGGAAATCGAGACGTTTACGAAGGCCCTCAAATATGCTCGCGATAAAACAACCCCTAAAAAACAACAAAATTTAGCGTACAAAAAACTCCCCCCTCATATAATCGATCTTATCAAATCGAGAAATAGAACTAGGAAACTTTGGCAAAAACATAGAAATTCAATAGACAAAGAAATTCTCAACATTTATACTCGCGAAATCCGGAAAGAAATCAAAAACCTCCAGAATGAAAGATGGGAACAAAAACTCACTAAAATAAATAACGACAGAACCTTCCTTTGGAAAACAGTCCAAAGTAATATCAAAAAATACTCCGAGGTTCCCATCTTAATCCAAAATTCCGCGGAATTCTCTACCGATAAAGAAAAAGCGAACATATTAGCGGAAACCTTCGAAACCGCTCATCATATTTCTCAAGCCGATGACCATGAACAGGCGGACATACGTAAAACAGTAGAAAATTTCCTTAACTCCAACAGGTTCGTTAAACCAGAACAAAAGTTCTTAACGAACCCAACGGAAATTTTCGAATTAATTAAAAAACTCCCGATGAAGAAAGCTCCGGGAAACGACGAAATAGATAATAGGCTGATCAGAAATCTTTCTAAAAAATCAATAGTTCAATTGAACTATATTATTAACGCAATTTTTAAATTCCAGTACTGGCCTAAGTGCTGGAAAACGGCGATAGTTACGCCCATCCCCAAATCCGGAAAGATCACGACCTCTCCGAGTAATTATCGCCCGATCAGCCTATTATCTAACCTTAGTAAATTGACTGAGAAAATACTGCTGACTAAAATCAATTCAGTAATTAAAAATAACCAGATTAAAGACGACCATCAGTTTGGATTCAAGGCAAAACACAGCTCGACACAGCAAACATGCAGAATAGTCGTAGATATTATTAACAATTTCAATATCAAAAATCATACGGTCCTGCTCCTTCTAGATATCGAAAAAGCTTTCGATAAAGTCTGGATAGAGGGCCTGACCTACAAAATGATAAAATTAGAGTTCCCCAAGTTCATTACGAAACTGGTGAACTCCTACTTATCAGATAGGAAATTCACTGTCCGAGTAGGAAAGGAAATATCCGACCCCATCGACATTACTGCGGGCATTGTACAGGGCTCTGTCCTCGGACCTAGATTATTTAATATCTATGTCCAAGATATCCCAATGCACAAAAATACAAACCTAGCACTCTTCGCAGATGATACAGCAATATATGCTCATTCAAACTGCGCTGAAGACGCTAACAACGAGCTTAAAACCCATCTCAAAATTCTTCATAAATATTTTGACAGATGGAAAATCAAACTGAACGAAGCGAAAACCGAACAAATCGTGTTTAGCAGAAGAAAAAATAATAAAATTATCCAAAATAAATTAAAAATAGGTGACATCGAAGTTCAACCCAAAAACAGTATCAAATACCTAGGAGTTGAACTAGATGAAAGACTTAACTTTCACCGACACATCAAAAATCAAGTCGCCAAAGGTTATGCAACAAAAAAGAAGCTATATCCTCTATTGTGCAAAAAAAGTCATTTAAATTCAGATAACAAAATTCTTTTATACACCTCATATATAAGATCGATCATCACTTACGCCGCGCCGGCCTTCTGCCACCTGAGACCCTACCCTTTGAGATCGATACAAAGTTTACAGAACAAAGCACTAAGACTGGCTCTAAACAAGCCGTACTTTACAAGAATCTCAGACCTACACGAACAAGCAAACATACCGACAATACGAGAATACATAAACAAAATCTCCAATGACTTCTACCAATTCCAGTGCAACTCAAACAGACTGACAAAAAATATAACGAAATCGCGAATCCACGCAACAAACTCCCGACTTCCCCATTCCCTCCCTTACCAACACCTTCCTACATTCCTAAAACCCCAAGCCAATCCCCATAGAAACGCCACCCGCTAAAGCTGGTATTGTCACTCAACGACATTTTGAAAATGGTGTCTTATCGACGAGATTCGATGAACGCTAGAACCGCCATTGCAAAAGGTGTGTCCATCGCCCCGTAATCGTAATGACCAATCGGCCCCCGGGTTTCGACCCAATAGCGGCACGAGCGGACTTACGACGAAAGGGACTGGCCACATCCAGCAAATGGCGACCTAACCGATTCGTATCTCGCCGATTAGCATAACGGAACTCAACTTCCAATTGTAAATAACTGTAAATATGTGTAAATATATGTATATATCCCCCTACCTCCCCACTTCCTACCCCAAATTATTTCAATCAGGTTTTTATTTTTAATTTTCCTGAATAATTCCTAATGAGAACATATAAATAAATAAACGATATTAAACAAAAATCTCCCTTATCCCCAATTATTTTAAGATATTCAATCATTTTTATTATCATAATTAAATGTATATACTTGTACTAAGTAGAAGCTTTATAGCCCCCCCAATGTATTATAAATAAGTTCATATACCAACTTATAATGTATTTCTTAACACCAAATATACATGTTTGAATTGAATTGAATTGAATTGAACACTGAAGCCAAGCAGCGTCGGGCGCGGTTAGTACTTGGATGGGTGACCGCTTGGGAACACCGCGTGCTGTAAGCTTTTTTTTTACGTTCTGCATCGGTCTGCCGAGATAACGTGGTGCATCGGTATGATCGAGTTTACGTTCTGCATCGGTAAGATCGAGATTACGTGATGCATCGGTAAGATTGAGATTACGTGGTGCATCGGTAAGATCGAGTTTACGTGGTGCATCGGTAAGATCCAATTCACGTTCTGCATCGGTAAGATCCAGTTCACGTGGTGCATCGGTAAGATCGAGATTACGTGGTGCATCGGTAAGATCGAGTTTACGTGGTGCATCGGTAAGATCCAATTCACGTTCTGCATCGGTAAGATCCAGTTCACGTGGTGCATCGGTAAGATTGAGATTACGTGGTGCATCGGTAAGATCGAGTTTACGTGGTGCATCGGTAAGATCCAATTCACGTTCTGCATCGGTAAGATCCAGTTCACGTGGTGCATCGGTAAGATTGAGATTACGTGGTGCATCGGTAAGATCGAGTTTACGTGGTGCATCGGTAAGATCCAATTCACGTTCTGCATCGGTAAGATCCAGTTCACGTGGTGCATCGGTAAGATCGAGATTACGTGGTGCATCGGTAAGATCGAGTTTACGTGGTGCATCGGTAAGATCCAATTCACGTTCTGCATCGGTAAGATCCAGTTCACGTGGTGCATCGGTAAGATTGAGATTACGTGGTGCATCGGTAAGATCCAGTTCACGTGGTGCATCGGTAAGATGGAGATTACGTGGTGCATCGGTAAGATCGAGATTACGTGGTGCATCGGTAAGATCTACTTTACGTTCTGCATCGGTCTGCCCTTGTTTACGTGGTGCATCGGTAAGATCGAGATTACGTGAAGCATCGGTATGATCGAGTTTACGTTCTGCATCGGTCTGCCCGATATTACGTGGTGCATCGGTCTGCCCTAGTTTACGTGGTGCATCGGTTTGGACTTAGAGATATATTTTCGACGTGAAAATGTTCCGATACAACTTTTGAACCAGGATAGTTAGAGAGATGATTTTTTCTGGGATGTACGTGGATCGGGGAATGGATTGTGGGAAATAACTTGCCATGACCGAGGTGTCCTCGAATTTTTTTTTTTTTCGAAAAAAATTTTCTGATCGTGGAATTTCCTCAAATTCGATTTGGTTGCCTTCTAATGTGTTTTTAAAGCGTAAATCAGTAATCAGAATCAATATTCATTGTCGACTTTAATTTTTATAAGGAAAAATGTTCACGTCCTTAAACGCCTCCCCATCATCAGCCCGAGTCCAAGTCGATGTCAGTCCCGAGCGGACGGTGTCAGATACTACCTATCGCCGAGGTCTGGACTTGGCGAGATATTACGACGTGAAATGTTCCGATACAACTTTTGAACCAGGATAGTTAGAGAGATGATTTCTTCTATGTTGTACGTTGATTGTGGAATGAAATACGGAAAATAACTCGCCATGACCGAGGTGATTACGATTTTTTTTTTTTTTCGAAAAAAATTTTCTGATCGTGGAATTTTCTCAAATTTGATTTGGTTGCCTCCTTATATGTTCTAGTAGCGATAATCAACAATCAGAATCAAAATCCATGGTCGGGTTTGATTTTTATAAGGAAAAATGTTCACGTCCTTTTTTACAACCCCGACTCATTGACGATGTTAGAACCGAGCCGGCGGTGTCAGATACGACCGATCGCCCCGGTCCCGATCGTCATTTACGTTGTGCATCGGTCTGCCCGAGATTACGTGGTGCATCGGTCTGGACTTAGAGATATATTTTCGACGTGAAAATGTTCCGATACAACTTTTGAACTAGGATAGTTAGAGAGATGATTTTTTCTGGGATGTACGTTGATTGGGGAATGGATTGTGGGAAATAACTTGCCATGACCGAGGTGTTCTCGAATTTTTTTTTTTTTTTCGAAAAAAATTTTCTGATTGTGGAATTTTCTCAAATTTGATTTGGTTGCCTCCTAATGTGTTCTAATAGCGATAATCAACAATCAGAATCAAAATCCATGGTCGGGTTTGATTTTTATAAGGAATAATGTTCACGTCCTTTTTCGCCTATGTTCTTTTTCGACGTGAAAAGTTCCGATACAACTTTTGAACCAGGATAGTTAGAGAGATGATTTTTTCTGGGATGTATGTTGATTGACGTACGAAACTTGGAAAAAAAATAGAAAAGACCGAGGTACTCTAGAAAAAAAATTTATTGAAAATATTTTTTTGATTTCGGAATTAATTCGAAATTCATTCAGATGTCTTCTATCAATATCGCGAAAGAAAAATCAATAATCAGAATCGATATTCATCTAAGATTATTTCCTTTTGGATTGTGTTAACATTCGGTACGATCTTGTCTACGTGATGCATCGGTTTGTTTCTCGGCTCTTGTGAGCAAGTTGGACACTCGAGACGGCCTCCATCGATCGGATTAGGCGGGCTTTAATGTTAACGTGCTGCATCGGTGTGATCTTGTTTACGTCATGCATCGGTATAGCTTTAAATCGCGCCGTAAAGTCGTTCACGTCATGCATCGGTATCTTAAATCGCGCCGAAAAGTCGTTCACGTCATGCATCGGTATCTTAAATCGCGCCGTAAAGTCGTTCACGTCATGCATCGGTATCTTAAATCGAGCCGAAAAGTCGTTCACGTCATGCATCGGTGGCACAAAAAAAAGACGCCGATGCATGACGTGAGCCGACTTTTCGGCGCGATTTAAGATACCGATGCATGACGTGAACGACTTTACGGCGCGATTTAAGATACCGATGCATGAC
>NC_059508.1:29690113-29692613 GCF_914767665.1 Harmonia axyridis | reverse complement strand
GCTCCCAGTCAGCCCGAGAATGAATAAATCGCGGCCTGCTAACCGCAGGCACGACCTGATATTGTCCAGAAATGCCAGGATCCAACACGAAGGAAATAGGGCGATGATCACCGACACCAAGTCCGTCATAGACGCGCCAGCGCCCGACACAGTCCGCCAGTGCTGAAGTAGCCAGGGTCACATCAATATTTGATTCACCGTTGGGTGACCAAAATGTGGAAGGTTGGCCATGCGTATTGCAAATAACAAGGCGATGGTGAGCGATGAAATCCTCGAGGAAAGAACCCCGAGAGTCTCGTGAGTTGGAAAACCAGAGGGGGGATTTGGCGTTCGAGTCCATGCAGATAATGAACTGAGAAGTGTTTAGGGACGAAATCATATGATCCAGCTTATTCAGAAAGATATCTATATCCTGATTGAATTGGCAATAAACGTTGAAGAGATGAAATCTACGTGAACCGAAAGTAATGAGAGCAGCGGTGATATGAATATCGCAAAACTGGGAAAGAGCGAAAATCTCCAAAGCAGGATCAAGGACAACAATTACCGACATCGGAATCCCCCCCTTAGATGAGATTACAGAAGAACGCAGACCAAGGCACCTGAGTTCTCCGAAGGCGTGGTACGGTTCCTGGATAACCAGGATATCCGATGACCACTGCATCGCTAGTTGACAGACCGCGGAAGTGACGGACGCCGAGCGCTGGGCATTAATCTGAATAAACTTTAGAGTACTCATTGTTGATAGTCAATGAGACCCTTATATCTGGCAAGTTGCTTTAGGTAAGATGGACATTCCCTATTTGAGGTATCGTGAGTTACCGCTACACCGCCACCGGCAGACTTACAGTTGACACAGCATGGCTGGGATGATTTGACGGGGCAATCTTTGAAGGAATGACCGCTTTCAGCACAAAAACCGCAACACTTTGGCCTCTTGCACAATCCTGATGAATGACCGAACTGCTGACAGTTGAAACATCTCATAATGTTGAAGTGATCGACCGCATGATGTGAGCCCACATCCAGGAAGACTCGACCACGACCAAGCAAAATGGAACGAAGAGATGCGGGAACACTGACCACGAAATGTTCTCTATCCGAGAACCTGGATTTAAGGCGAGTGACCAGCCTAATCTGAGGGCGAAAAGCAGATCTCAACTCCTCACTGTCAACATTTTTTGTGAGAAGATCATCAATGAAGCGCTCCTCGACGATTATCTTAGGAACATCGAAGATTTTAATGCGGGGCTGAATCTTTTTCGGATCGGAACAGCTAAGCGTCTCCGAGGAAGCGACCGATTTCCTGATTACCGAAACATCGGTCTCAGAGGAAGCATCGATAATGACAGAACCGCTGCGCAGCTTTCTGACGCTGTGGATGCGAACAGACGGTGACTTTCGCAACATGGATGCCACCGTGGACTTGACCTCATCTGCATCACTCGATATGGTAGAATTTATGATGATCGAATGAGTTTTAGGTGGAACCGGGGGAGACGATTTTAGAAGAGAGGTGGCGGCTACAGAGGCGAAAGAACGAGGGGGAGCAGCAGGATCAGCCGCTGACGCAGCTGGACCAGAGTCTCTCTCCTCGAGGCGGCCCTCCAAATAGGAAATCCTGGATTGAGCAGAAGAATAAAGCTGCTCCACACGGCGAAAAGAAGCGAGAACGATTTCAATCTGTGCCTTCGGGATCTTAGCGGCAGACGAAAACAAAGTGGCCTCTAGATACCTTCTAACTGACGACATGGAGTCCGCAGTAGACAAAGAAAGATCAGGCGGCAGAGGAGAAAGACGACCGGATGCCGAACTTGAAGGAGAAGGCAAAGTTGGAGAAGAGACAGCGCTAGTCGACTGGGGTGGAGGAATGACCAACTTAGACAGACCATGAGAAGATCCCTGCGCCTTAGCATGAGAATCAGAAGAAGCAGGAGCAGGAGAGCGTGCGGATATAGAGGGAGCACGATCCCTCGTGACGGGTTTTTTAGAAATTTGTGACATAGTAAATCCCACGAGAAGGGTCGAAAGGAAGGTCACTGAATGGCAGTGCGCCCTTACCAAACAGAAGGCTAAATTTCCCACCGGGTGCGCCAGGTGCCCGGTGGTAAGAAAGTTAAGGACCGGACATCCCACCGGCCATGCATCTTATCGGCACCTATCTCACCTTAAGATTCGGGGTTTTTACAGAGGTTATCTCCTCTTTGAGCCGGGTGATTAAGCCAAGCTCCCCATCCTGCCTAAGACATGACTAGATCAGGACGGTATATACAAGGTGGCAAGCCACCAGGTCCTAGGGTACCTCGGGTTTGGCGATCCCCGTAATGAACACCCGAAGATGTTCATCCCCTGAGGGAAGTAGGTAGGGACAGTGAGAATCTCGTTAATCCATTCATGCGCGTCACTAATTAGATGACGAGGCATTTGGCTACCTTAAGAGAGTCATAGTTACTCCCGCCGTTTACCCGCGCTTTTTTGAATTTCTTCACGTTGACATTCA
>NC_059508.1:29672613-29682613 GCF_914767665.1 Harmonia axyridis | reverse complement strand
ATATACTTCTCATCAATATCCAAAAGCTTATCGAAAAATAAATTACTCAACTTTTACGTGAAGAATCGTTCACCCAAACCTTATCCCCTATATATGTCAGGAGAACCCAAGGTTCCCCTCCAGACACGATTTAGCAAACTTTTCCCGATCGATCCGACCCACCGAGGCCGTCTCGACCGTCCGCTGCGCCTACTAGGGCCGATTTCTTCGGACTCCGATCAGAAAATATACCGATGCATGTCGTTAACACCTAGTCCGCCTCGTCCGATCTATCTAAACAGTCTCGACGCACCCAACACTCTTTCAAAGTCGGATTACTCGGACTCAATCTGAAAATGGACCGATGCATGACGTCAACACTTAGCCCGCCTCGTCTGATCTATCTAAGCCATCTCGACCCACCCAACACGCCTTCCAAGTCGGATCACTCGGACTTCGATCTGAAAATCTCCGGACTCATTTTTATGAATATCCCCAGTCAGTAAGAACGTTATTTCGCCAATATATACCAACAATAAACCATATTCCAATAGCTGAACCAAAAATATAATTCCCGATCCAAACGTTCTGCATCGCCCAACGCGACCACCTTCCCTATATATGTCAGGAGAGCACAGGGTTCCCCTCCAGACAACACTTACGCTCTATCCCCGACTCTCGGTCGATCGATAGGCCAGGTCAGCGGTGTCTGTTTCGGCCGAAGCTCGGACTTTGGTCAAAATGTTCCGATACAAAATTTGAACCAAGATAGATACAGATATGATTCCTTCTTAAATATACGTTGATTATCGAACAGAATATGGTAAATATTTTGCGATGACCGAGGATTTCATGAATTTTTTTTTTTTTTCGAAAAAATTTTCTATTATCGGAATTTCCTCAAATTTCATTTGGTTGCCTCCTAATGCTTATTAAAAATGATAACCAACAATCAGAATCATTATTTATCATTTATTTCAATTTTTATAATGAAAAACGTTCACGTCCTTTCGCGCCTCTCGATCGTCGTTTACGTGATGCATCGGTCAGCCCTAGTTTACGTGGTGCATCGGTAAGATCGAGTTCACGTTCTGCATCGGTCTGCCCGAGTTTACGTGGTGCATCGGTAAGATCGAGATTACGTGGTGCATCGGTAAGATCGAGTTCACGTTCTGCATCGGTCTGCCTGAGTTTACGTGGTGCATCGGTATGATCGAGTTTACGTTCTGCATCGGTGTGATCTAGTTTACGTTGTGCATCGGTAAGATCGAGATTACGTGAAGCATCGGTATGATCGAGTTTACGTTCTGCATCGGTCTGGACTCTGAGATATATTTTCGACGTGAAAATGTTCCGATACAACTTTTGAACCAGGATAGTTAGAGAGATGATTTTTTCTGGGATGTACGTTGATTGGGGAATGGATTGTGGAAAATAACTTGCCATGACCGAGGTGTTCTCGAATTTTTTTTTTTTTTCGAAAAATATTTTCTGATTTTGGATTTCACTCAAATTTGATTTCGTTGCCTTCTAATGTGTTCTAAAAGAGTAAATCAGTAATCAGAATCGAAAAATATTTTTCGGATTTTTTTTTTTTTGAAAAAAAATTTTCTGATTTTGGAATTTCCTCAAATTTGATTTGGTTGCCTTCTAATGTGTTTTTAAAGCGTAAATCAGTAATCAGAATCAATATTCATTGTCGACTTTAATTTTTATAAGGAAAAATGTTCACGTCCTTAAACGCCTCCCCATCATTAGCCCGAGTCCAAGTCGATGTCAGTCCCGAGCGGACGGTGTCAGATACTACCTATCGCCCCGGTCTGGACTTGGCGAGGTATTTCGACGTGAAATGTTCCGATACAACTTTTGAACCAGGATAGTTAGAGAGATGATTTCTTCTATGTTGTACGTTGATTGTGGAATGGATTGTGGGAAATAACTTGCCATGACCCAGGTGTTCTTGAATTTTTTTTTTTTTCGAAAAAAATTTTCTGATCTTGAAATTTCCTCAAATCTGATTGCGTTGCCTTCTAATGTGTACTAAAAGAGTAAATCAGTAATCAGAATCAATATTCATTGTCGACTTTAATTTTTATAAGGAAAAATGTTCACGTCCTTAAACGCCTCTCCATCGTTACCCCGACTCCAAGACGATGTTAGACCGGAGCGGACGGTGTCAAATGCGACCGATCTCCCCGGTCTGGACTTAGCGAGATATTCCGACGTGAAATGTTCCGATACAAAAATTTAACTGTGATAGTTAGAGAGATGGTTCCTTTTGTGATGTACGTTGATTGTGTAATAGAATATGGAAATAAACTTGAGATGACCGAGGTCTTCTGGGATTTTTTTTTTTTTTCGAAAAATATTTTTCGATTTCGGAAATCCCTCAAATTTCATTGAGATATGTCCTAATGTGTTCTTAAAACTTAAATCAACAATCAGAATTAATATCCAAAAGTTATTTCATTTTTTATAAGGAAAAACGTTCACGTCCTTTCCGCTCCCAAAAAGTGAGATATCATAGAAAATATCGCTATATTTGTTGTTTACGGCCATACCACGCTGAAATTGCCAGTTCTCGTCAGAACACTGTGCTGAGAGGTTATACCCAAAATCGCTCCGTAGAGATAGTTGTGGAATTTGTGAACGTTAAAACTGACCTGTGAAAGTGACCGTTGTGTTAGACCAGACGGCGCCAAGCCGCATTCCAGAGCCAAGAATAGACTGAGTGAGTGACGAAATTTTACCTGCTCGGGTCCGAAAGGCCCTGAAACGGCCGAGTTTCGCGTGAAACCGACCGCTTTTGAATTCCTTTTTGAAAGGAATTTCAAAAATTTTATCAGAACTTTATTAAAATGATGGACGACCAGGAAATGAAACTCCCTTCAGATTCATCTGATAATGAAACTGACCCCCCGAGAGTCGCCAAAAAGAGAAGTCGAGTTGGAGATGTGGAAAACCCAAGCTTCACGCATCCAACAACATCTATCAGGAAAAGGAAGGACAAAAAGACAATCCCTGTAGAAATCAAAAATAAATTTAACTACCTCAATCCAAATGAGGTAGAAGTCAATGCAGCAACCGTTGAAATTAGAAAAAATCAACGGAAACCCCCGCCAATAGTGGTCAACGGCGTTTTCAAAAAACATAACAAAACGGTGGCCGACATAACGAAAGTTATAAATGGCAAATTTTATATTAAATACAGTGCCATGAACTCCACCGTCTACACCGAGACGGTAGAAGACAGAAAAAAACTAGAAAAATATTTTGATGAAAACGACGTGAAATACCACACCTACACCCCAAGGGAAGAAAAAACCCATGCATTTACGCTGAGGGGACTGGATTCTGATCCAGACCTGGAAGAGATTAAAACTGAACTCCAGGAACTAGGAATTCCGGTTGTGGAAATCCACAAACTAAAAGCAACGAAATCACCGGCGTACATGGTCGTCACCGGAAATACGATAACGCTCCGGAAAATACAGAAGGAAGTCCGCGTTATTAATTATACAGCCGTTCGGTGGAACAAGTACTACACAAAAAGGGAAGTAATCCAATGTCACAACTGCCAGATGTGGGGACATGCCACGGCCAACTGCCATAGGACCCCAAACTGCCTCAAGTGCGCGGAAAATCACGCGACTCGCGAGTGCCCAAAAACAATGAATACGCCGGCAAAGTGCGCGAACTGTTTCGGGAGTCACCCAGCAAACAGTACCGAGTGCGCGATTTACGTGAACATCTGCAACCGCAGGGCGAGGAACGCCAAAACCGCCGCCCCTGCCGCCCCCAAAGTTTACCGCGAAGCTCCAATCCCGGCCGTGAATGTCTGGGAAGAAAGGAGAAAGGCCCAAGAGGCCAAACAAAAACCGGTAAGTGGCATGGCCAACCCCCAAACCACCCCCAAAACCCCAACTTCCCCCCCAACAAACAAAACTCATGACACAAACAACACAAATAACTTCCAAAACGCGTTTTACGAGCTGAAAAGCGAGTTCAACAGACTTAATCAATACGTGGACATACGACAACTACTGACAGACGTCAAAAGACTCAACCAGCAGCTGCAAAATGCAAGCCCCGCCGAAAGAAAGTACGTCATACTGGAATTCTTCCTCAATTTAAATGACTAAGTCATTAAAAATCGCGACTTGGAACGCGAATGGAGTCTCCCAAAAATTCCTGGAGATCTCCAATTTTCTAAATTACAACCAAATAGACATACTGACTATCAACGAGACAAAACTGAAAAACAACCACAAATTTTTCATTAAAGGATACCAGACATATAGGCAAGACAGACAAGACAACTCTGGATTCGGTGGAATCGCTATACTAGTTAAGAACATTATCGCATCCACCATTTTGCCTACCATCAACTGCACAATAGAGAACGCTAGCGTCCAGATTGATGGCAACTTAATCATAACGGCGGTGTATAATAGCCCCAGTCGCAAATTCAGTACCAACTGCCTAAGATTCCTATTTTCTAGGAAAAATAAAGTAATAGTTCTAGGCGATCTAAATGCTAAACACGAAGAATGGAACTGCAACTGCAGAAACACCAACGGAAATCGTCTATTCAGTTTCCTTGAAGCTAATGATGACGTAATTTTGAACATCCCTAACGGACACACTCATTTTCCAGACAATGGAAAAGCTCCGAGTACTATCGATTTAATACTCACTAAGAATATTAACTTGAATAGTATCCCGGACGCGAGTTGTCAGTTAGGGTCCGATCATAATCCAGTGATCTTCTCGGTCAATTATAGCAGCGAAAGAAACCCAACAAAATTAGTGTACGACTATTCGAACGCTGATTGGGCAAAATTTCGTACAATATTAGATAGTAAAATAACTATCAACAATAAAATCGAAACTGCTTCCGACATCGAACGGGAAATTGAAAAGTTTACGAAGGCCCTCAAGTACGCCCGCGATAAAACAATTTCCAAAAAACCGAGAGCTGAAGTAGCAGAAAAACTACCAGCCCATATTATCGACTTGATCAAGTTCAGGAATAAAATCAGAAAAAGGTGGCAATCCCACCAAAGACAAGTCGATAAAACACTCTTAAACTCATACACCCGCGAAATCCGAAACCACATAAAAATTTTCCAGAACGAAAGATGGGAACAGAAAATCTCCAGGCTAAATTCTAATAACAAAGATCTCTGGAAAACAGTCAAATCCAGTATTCAAAAATTCTCCCAAGTTCCCATCTTGGTCCAAAATTCCGCGAATTACATCACCGATAAAGAAAAAGCGGACGTACTTGCGGAAAACTTCGAAACCGCTCACCACATATCCCAGACCGATAGTCCAGAACAAGCAGACATACGGAAAAGAGTGGAAGACTTTATAAATTCGAACCGCTTCGTAAAGCCCGAAAATCATCTATTAACAAATCCATCGGAAATACGGGACGAAATTAAAAAGCTTCCACTAAACAAAGCGCCAGGAAAGGACGAAGTGGACAATAGACTGAT
This sequence comes from Harmonia axyridis, assembly GCF_914767665.1. Lineage (NCBI taxonomy): Eukaryota > Metazoa > Arthropoda > Insecta > Coleoptera > Coccinellidae > Harmonia > Harmonia axyridis. The sequence continues at coordinate 29,677,133 of NC_059508.1, read as the reverse complement.
CCGGAACCTATCCAGAAAGGCCATAGTTCAACTGAACTACATCATAAACGCTGTATTCAAATTTCAACACTGGCCTAGCTGTTGGAAAACAGCAGTAGTAACCCCTATCCCCAAAGCCGGGAAAGTCACAACTTCTCCCGGCAACTACCGTCCGATCAGTCTACTGTCTAACCTCAGCAAGCTGACCGAGAAAATCCTGTTAGGAAAAATAAAACAAGTTATGAAAAACAATAAAATTCGCGATGACCATCAATTTGGCTTCAAGGAAAAACACAGCTCGACACAGCAAATCTGCCGAATCGTAGTTGACGTAATAAATAGTTTCAATAATAAAAACCACACGGTCATGCTCCTCCTCGACATCGAAAAGGCGTTCGACAAAGTTTGGATAGAGGGGCTGACCTACAAATTAATAAAACTTAAATTCCCGAAATTCCTCATAAAGACCATTTACTCATATCTCAATAACAGAAAATTCATAGTACGCGTAGGGAATGAAACATCCGCGCCCAAAAATATAAAAGCAGGAATTGTGCAGGGATCAGTCCTTGGACCTAGATTATTCAATATCTACGTCCAGGATATCCCGAAACATAACAAAACAAAAATCGCCCTCTTCGCGGATGACACGGCCATATATGCCCACTCATCCAGCGCTGAAGACGCCAATCGCGAGCTGAAAAACCATCTCGAAGTACTTATCAATTACTTCGACAGATGGAAAATAAAACTGAATGAGACCAAAGCAGAGCAGATCGTGTTTAGCAGAAGACGGAATGAAAAAGTAATCTTAGACAAATTAAAAATCAATAATACGGAAATTGTTCCAAAAAGCTCCGTTAAGTACCTGGGCATTGAATTGGACGAAAGGCTAAATTTCCACCGCCATATCAAAGCACAAATCCATAAAGGATACGCCATCAAAAAGATACTGCATCCTCTATTGTGCAGTAAAAGTATGCTGAATGAAAAAAACAAATTGCTCATTTACAAAACATACATCCGGCCAGTAGTCACATACGCTGCGCCGGCATTTTGTCACCTTAGGCCCTTTCCAATAAGGCCCATCCAAAACCTTCAAAACAAAATCCTAAGATTGGCCTTGAGCAAGCCGTATTACACTAGGATATCCAAACTACATGAACTCGCGGATATTCCAACCATCCGCGAGTACCTAAACAAAGTATCTAGCGATTTCTACGAATTCCAGTGTAAATCCAACGCACTGACAAGACAAATTACGAAAACGCGACTCCACGCATCCCCTCACCCCCTCCCGTACCAATTCCTTCCCATATTCCTTAAACCTCCCTAAAAACCCACCCCAAACACCCAAAAACCCCTATGAAAACCGCCATCTTCCAAGACCGGCCATGTCACATACCGACATTTTGAAAAATATGTCTTGACGACGAATCACAACGAAAGGTAGCGGCAGCCAATGCGAATGGCGTATCCATCGCCCTGTTATCGTAACAACCAATCGGTCCTACGGGTACTAGACCCAACAGCGACACGAACGGTGCTACGAGAAATGGGGACTGGCCACGACTAGCAAATGGCGGCCGTTAGCTGAATTGAGAATCGCCGTTTAGCATAACGGGAACCCCTTCCCAGACATGTATATAAAATTGTATATAAAAATTTGTAAATGATAAAACTGTACATAACTGTATATATATCCCCAACCCACCCCCCATCCCTCCCCAAATTACTTATATCAGGTTTTTTATTCCTAAATTTTTCCTGAAAATCCCCTATTATAATAAAATAAATAAATATACGATATCAAACAAAAATTCCCAAACACCCTGAAATTACTTAAAAATTTTTTATTATATGTATATGAAATGTAACTGATAATACCAGAATTATCTGGTAGGAACTGTATATAAACCCTTATTGTTGATTAACATGGCCTATATAGGCACATATCTGTAACTATCACAAAGACAAATAAAGCCCATTTGAAATTGAAATTGAAATTGAACACTGAAGCCAAGCAGCGTCGGGCGCGGTTAGTACTTGGATGGGTGACCGCTTGGGAACACCGCGTGCTGTAAGCTTTTTTTTTACGTTCTGCATCGGTCTGCCGAGATAACGTGGTGCATCGGTATGATCGAGTTTACGTTCTGCATCGGTAAGATCGAGATTACGTGATGCATCGGTAAGATTGAGATTACGTGGTGCATCGGTAAGATCGAGTTTACGTGGTGCATCGGTAAGATCCAATTCACGTTCTGCATCGGTAAGATCCAGTTCACGTGGTGCATCGGTAAGATCGAGATTACGTGGTGCATCGGTAAGATCGAGTTTACGTGGTGCATCGGTAAGATCCAATTTACGTTCTGCATCGGTAAGATCCAGTTCACGTGGTGCATCGGTAAGATTGAGATTACGTGGTGCATCGGTAAGATCGAGTTTACGTGGTGCATCGGTAAGATCCAATTCACGTTCTGCATCGGTAAGATCCAGTTCACGTGGTGCATCGGTAAGATTGAGATTACGTGGTGCATCGGTAAGATCGAGTTTACGTGGTGCATCGGTAAGATCCAATTCACGTTCTGCATCGGTAAGATCCAGTTCACGTGGTGCATCGGTAAGATCGAGATTACGTGGTGCATCGGTAAGATCGAGTTTACGTGGTGCATCGGTAAGATCCAATTCACGTTCTGCATCGGTAAGATCCAGTTCACGTGGTGCATCGGTAAGATTGAGATTACGTGGTGCATCGGTAAGATCGAGTTCACGTGGTGCATCGGTAAGATGGAGATTACGTGGTGCATCGGTAAGATCGAGATTACGTGGTGCATCGGTAAGATCTACTTTACGTTCTGCATCGGTCTGCCCTTGTTTACGTGGTGCATCGGTAAGATCGAGATTACGTGAAGCATCGGTATGATCGAGTTTACGTTCTGCATCGGTCTGCCCGATATTACGTGGTGCATCGGTCTGCCCTAGTTTACGTGGTGCATCGGTTTGGACTTAGAGATATATTTTCGACGTGAAAATGTTCCGATACAACTTTTGAACCAGGATAGTTAGAGAGATGATTTTTTCTGGGATGTACGTGGATCGGGGAATGGATTGTGGGAAATAACTTGCCATGACCGAGGTGTCCTCGAATTTTTTTTTTTTTCGAAAAAAATTTTCTGATTGTGGAATTTTCTCAAATTTGATTTGGTTGCCTCCTAATGTGTTCTAAAAGAGTAAATCAGTAATCGGAATCGAAAAATATTTTTCGGATTTTTTTTTTTTTCGAAAAAAATTTTCTGATCGTGGAATTTCCTCAAATTCGATTTGGTTGCCTTCTAATGTGTTTTTAAAGCGTAAATCAGTAATCAGAATCAATATTCATTGTCGACTTTAATTTTTATAAGGAAAAATGTTCACGTCCTTAAACGCCTCCCCATCATCAGCCCGAGTCCAAGTCGATGTCAGTCCCGAGCGGACGGTGTCAGATACTACCTATCGCCGAGGTCTGGACTTGGCGAGATATTACGACGTGAAATGTTCCGATACAACTTTTGAACCAGGATAGTTAGAGAGATGATTTCTTCTATGTTGTACGTTGATTGTGGAATGAAATACGGAAAATAACTCGCCATGACCGAGGTGATTACGATTTTTTTTTTTTTTCGAAAAAAATTTTCTGATCGTGGAATTTTCTCAAATTTGATTTGGTTGCCTCCTTATATGTTCTAGTAGCGATAATCAACAATCAGAATCAAAATCCATGGTCGGGTTTGATTTTTATAAGGAAAAATGTTCACGTCCTTTTTTACAACCCCGACTCATTGACGATGTTAGAACCGAGCCGGCGGTGTCAGATACGACCGATCGCCCCGGTCCCGATCGTCATTTACGTTGTGCATCGGTCTGCCCGAGATTACGTGGTGCATCGGTATGATCGAGTTTACGTGGTGCATCGGTAAGATCCAATTCACGTTCTGCATCGGTAAGATCCAATTCACGTTCTGCATCGGTAAGATCCAGTTCACGTGGTGCATCGGTAAGATGGAGATTACGTGGTGCATCGGTAAGATCGAGATTACGTGGTGCATCGGTAAGATCTACTTTACGTTCTGCATCGGTCTGCCCTTGTTTACGTGGTGCATCGGTAAGATCGAGATTACGTGAAGCATCGGTATGATCGAGTTTACGTTCTGCATCGGTCTGCCCGATATTACGTGGTGCATCGGTCTGCCCTAGTTTACGTGGTGCATCGGTTTGGACTTAGAGATATATTTTCGACGTGAAAATGTTCCGATACAACTTTTGAACCAGGATAGTTAGAGAGATGATTTTTTCTGGGATGTACGTGGATCGGGGAATGGATTGTGGGAAATAACTTGCCATGACCGAGGTGTCCTCGAATTTTTTTTTTTTTCGAAAAAAATTTTCTGATTGTGGAATTTTCTCAAATTTGATTTGGTTGCCTCCTAATGTGTTCTAAAAGAGTAAATCAGTAATCGGAATCGAAAAATATTTTTCGGATTTTTTTTTTTTTCGAAAAAAAT
>NC_059508.1:29655113-29660113 GCF_914767665.1 Harmonia axyridis | reverse complement strand
TCGGACTTTGGTCAAAATGTTCCGATACAAAATTTGAACCAAGATAGATACAGATATGATTCCTTCTTAAATATACGTTGATTATCGAACAGAATATGGTAAATATTTTGCGATGACCGAGGATTTCATGAATTTTTTTTTTTTTTCGAAAAAATTTTCTATTATCGGAATTTCCTCAAATTTCATTTGGTTGCCTCCTAATGCTTATTAAAAATGATAACCAACAATCAGAATCATTATTTATCATTTATTTCAATTTTTATAATGAAAAACGTTCACGTCCTTTCGCGCCTCTCGATCGTCGTTTACGTGATGCATCGGTCAGCCCTAGTTTACGTGGTGCATCGGTAAGATCGAGTTCACGTTCTGCATCGGTCTGCCCGAGTTTACGTGGTGCATCGGTAAGATCGAGATTACGTGGTGCATCGGTAAGATCGAGTTTACGTTCTGCATCGGTCTGCCTGAGTTTACGTGGTGCATCGGTATGATCGAGTTTACGTTCTGCATCGGTGTGATCTAGTTTACGTTGTGCATCGGTAAGATCGAGATTACGTGAAGCATCGGTATGATCGAGTTTACGTTCTGCATCGGTCTGGACTCTGAGATATATTTTCGACGTGAAAATGTTCCGATACAACTTTTGAACCAGGATAGTTAGAGAGATGATTTTTTCTGGGATGTACGTTGATTGGGGAATGGATTGTGGAAAATAACTTGCCATGACCGAGGTGTTCTCGAATTTTTTTTTTTTTTCGAAAAATATTTTCTGATTTTGGATTTCACTCAAATTTGATTTCGTTGCCTTCTAATGTGTTCTAAAAGAGTAAATCAGTAATCAGAATCGAAAAATATTTTTCGGATTTTTTTTTTTTTGAAAAAAAATTTTCTGATTTTGGAATTTCCTCAAATTTGATTTGGTTGCCTTCTAATGTGTTTTTAAAGCGTAAATCAGTAATCAGAATCAATATTCATTGTCGACTTTAATTTTTATAAGGAAAAATGTTCACGTCCTTAAACGCCTCCCCATCATTAGCCCGAGTCCAAGTCGATGTCAGTCCCGAGCGGACGGTGTCAGATACTACCTATCGCCCCGGTCTGGACTTGGCGAGGTATTTCGACGTGAAATGTTCCGATACAACTTTTGAACCAGGATAGTTAGAGAGATGATTTCTTCTATGTTGTACGTTGATTGTGGAATGGATTGTGGGAAATAACTTGCCATGACCCAGGTGTTCTTGAATTTTTTTTTTTTTCGAAAAAAATTTTCTGATCTTGAAATTTCCTCAAATCTGATTGCGTTGCCTTCTAATGTGTACTAAAAGAGTAAATCAGTAATCAGAATCAATATTCATTGTCGACTTTAATTTTTATAAGGAAAAATGTTCACGTCCTTAAACGCCTCTCCATCGTTACCCCGACTCCAAGACGATGTTAGACCGGAGCGGACGGTGTCAAATGCGACCGATCTCCCCGGTCTGGACTTAGCGAGATATTCCGACGTGAAATGTTCCGATACAAAAATTTAACTGTGATAGTTAGAGAGATGGTTCCTTTTGTGATGTACGTTGATTGTGTAATAGAATATGGAAATAAACTTGAGATGACCGAGGTCTTCTGGGATTTTTTTTTTTTTTCGAAAAATATTTTTCGATTTCGGAAATCCCTCAAATTTCATTGAGATATGTCCTAATGTGTTCTTAAAACTTAAATCAACAATCAGAATTAATATCCAAAAGTTATTTCATTTTTTATAAGGAAAAACGTTCACGTCCTTTCCGCTCCCAAAAAGTGAGATATCATAGAAAATATCGCTATATTTGTTGTTTACGGCCATACCACGCTGAAATTGCCAGTTCTCGTCAGAACACTGAAGCCAAGCAGCGTCGGGCGCGGTTAGTACTTGGATGGGTGACCGCTTGGGAACACCGCGTGCTGTAAGCTTTTTTTTTACGTTCTGCATCGGTCTGCCGAGATAACGTGGTGCATCGGTATGATCGAGTTTACGTTCTGCATCGGTAAGATCGAGATTACGTGATGCATCGGTAAGATTGAGATTACGTGGTGCATCGGTAAGATCGAGTTTACGTGGTGCATCGGTAAGATCCAATTCACGTTCTGCATCGGTAAGATCCAGTTCACGTGGTGCATCGGTAAGATCGAGATTACGTGGTGCATCGGTAAGATCGAGTTTACGTGGTGCATCGGTAAGATCCAATTCACGTTCTGCATCGGTAAGATCCAGTTCACGTGGTGCATCGGTAAGATTGAGATTACGTGGTGCATCGGTAAGATCGAGTTTACGTGGTGCATCGGTAAGATCCAATTCACGTTCTGCATCGGTAAGATCCAGTTCACGTGGTGCATCGGTAAGATTGAGATTACGTGGTGCATCGGTAAGATCGAGTTTACGTGGTGCATCGGTAAGATCCAATTCACGTTCTGCATCGGTAAGATCCAGTTCACGTGGTGCATCGGTAAGATCGAGATTACGTGGTGCATCGGTAAGATCGAGTTTACGTGGTGCATCGGTAAGATCCAATTCACGTTCTGCATCGGTAAGATCCAGTTCACGTGGTGCATCGGTAAGATTGAGATTACGTGGTGCATCGGTAAGATCCAGTTCACGTGGTGCATCGGTAAGATGGAGATTACGTGGTGCATCGGTAAGATCGAGATTACGTGGTGCATCGGTAAGATCTACTTTACGTTCTGCATCGGTCTGCCCTTGTTTACGTGGTGCATCGGTAAGATCGAGATTACGTGAAGCATCGGTATGATCGAGTTTACGTTCTGCATCGGTCTGCCCGATATTACGTGGTGCATCGGTCTGCCCTAGTTTACGTGGTGCATCGGTTTGGACTTAGAGATATATTTTCGACGTGAAAATGTTCCGATACAACTTTTGAACCAGGATAGTTAGAGAGATGATTTTTTCTGGGATGTACGTGGATCGGGGAATGGATTGTGGGAAATAACTTGCCATGACCGAGGTGTCCTCGAATTTTTTTTTTTTTCGAAAAAAATTTTCTGATTGTGGAATTTTCTCAAATTTGATTTGGTTGCCTCCTAATGTGTTCTAAAAGAGTAAATCAGTAATCGGAATCGAAAAATATTTTTCGGATTTTTTTTTTTTTCGAAAAAAATTTTCTGATCGTGGAATTTCCTCAAATTCGATTTGGTTGCCTTCTAATGTGTTTTTAAAGCGTAAATCAGTAATCAGAATCAATATTCATTGTCGACTTTAATTTTTATAAGGAAAAATGTTCACGTCCTTAAACGCCTCCCCATCATCAGCCCGAGTCCAAGTCGATGTCAGTCCCGAGCGGACGGTGTCAGATACTACCTATCGCCGAGGTCTGGACTTGGCGAGATATTACGACGTGAAATGTTCCGATACAACTTTTGAACCAGGATAGTTAGAGAGATGATTTCTTCTATGTTGTACGTTGATTGTGGAATGAAATACGGAAAATAACTCGCCATGACCGAGGTGATTACGATTTTTTTTTTTTTTCGAAAAAAATTTTCTGATCGTGGAATTTTCTCAAATTTGATTTGGTTGCCTCCTTATATGTTCTAGTAGCGATAATCAACAATCAGAATCAAAATCCATGGTCGGGTTTGATTTTTATAAGGAAAAATGTTCACGTCCTTTTTTACAACCCCGACTCATTGACGATGTTAGAACCGAGCCGGCGGTGTCAGATACGACCGATCGCCCCGGTCCCGATCGTCATTTACGTTGTGCATCGGTCTGCCCGAGATTACGTGGTGCATCGGTATGATCGAGTTTACGTGGTGCATCGGTAAGATCCAATTCACGTTCTGCATCGGTAAGATCCAATTCACGTTCTGCATCGGTAAGATCCAGTTCACGTGGTGCATCGGTAAGATGGAGATTACGTGGTGCATCGGTAAGATCGAGATTACGTGGTGCATCGGTAAGATCTACTTTACGTTCTGCATCGGTCTGCCCTTGTTTACGTGGTGCATCGGTAAGATCGAGATTACGTGAAGCATCGGTATGATCGAGTTTACGTTCTGCATCGGTCTGCCCGATATTACGTGGTGCATCGGTCTGCCCTAGTTTACGTGGTGCATCGGTTTGGACTTAGAGATATATTTTCGACGTGAAAATGTTCCGATACAACTTTTGAACCAGGATAGTTAGAGAGATGATTTTTTCTGGGATGTACGTGGATCGGGGAATGGATTGTGGGAAATAACTTGCCATGACCGAGGTGTCCTCGAATTTTTTTTTTTTTCGAAAAAAATTTTCTGATTGTGGAATTTTCTCAAATTTGATTTGGTTGCCTCCTAATGTGTTCTAAAAGAGTAAATCAGTAATCGGAATCGAAAAATATTTTTCGGATTTTTTTTTTTTTCGAAAAAAATTTTCTGATCGTGGAATTTCCTCAAATTCGATTTGGTTGCCTTCTAATGTGTTTTTAAAGCGTAAATCAGTAATCAGAATCAATATTCATTGTCGACTTTAATTTTTATAAGGAAAAATGTTCACGTCCTTAAACGCCTCCCCATCATCAGCCCGAGTCCAAGTCGATGTCAGTCCCGAGCGGACGGTGTCAGATACTACCTATCGCCGAGGTCTGGACTTGGCGAGATATTACGACGTGAAATGTTCCGATACAACTTTTGAACCAGGATAGTTAGAGAGATGATTTCTTCTATGTTGTACGTTGATTGTGGAATGAAATACGGAAAATAACTCGCCATGACCGAGGTGATTACGATTTTTTTTTTTTTTCGAAAAAAATTTTCTGATCGTGGAATTTTCTCAAATTTGATTTGGTTGCCTCCTTTTATGTTCTAGTAGCGATAATCAACAATCAGAATCAAAATCCATGGTCGGGTTTGATTTTTATAAGGAAAAATGTTCACGTCCTTTTTTACAACCCCGACTCATTGACGATGTTAGAACCGAGCCGGCGGTGTCAGATACGACCGATCGCCCCGGTCCCGATCGTCATTTACGTTGTGCA
>NC_059508.1:29632613-29645113 GCF_914767665.1 Harmonia axyridis | reverse complement strand
CACCTTAATTTGGCTTGTACTGAGACATGCATGGCTTAATCTTTGAGACAAGCATATGACTACTGGCAGGATCAACCAGGGAACTGCGTGCTTATACGATCGGTCCACGAGATTGCCGGTATGGCCAAACCCGTTCGCCTCTCGTCATGTGGCACTAGCCATGTCGATTGACTTCGACTAGCGCCGCACATCAGTAAGTGCAAGTCCTCGACGAAACGACGTAACAGCCCCCAGTCAGCATGAGACTCAAGCTATATATACATCATCATCATCTCGGACAAAACACCGATCAAAAATGAGAAAGTTTCTAGAAACAATCCCTCGCCAAGGCGTCCATATATAATACGAACCCCCGGCTATCAACTAATTTCTTATACACATTCCATCTCGACCCTTCGCTATACATGTGAATATAACGACACGGTGATTCGAGATTCAACAATATTTGTCGCTCGGAACGAATTGAGTGGTTGCAAATTTTTTGTGAACATAACCCGCAACGGGCAGAGGATCACGATTTTAAGGTTGGTCGCTTAAAGGCCATTCGACTACAAAGAGACGAAGCGGACCGCGACCTCGCTGCATGAGGTTGACGAAAGCGACCCAAGATGCGAAAGCCGAAACCAACACACCTTGCCAGTACCCAAACGCCGAGGTCGGATTCGGGTCTACCACTTACCAACTGAATATCATCCTAAAAAGAACTCCAAACAGTCTAGGACAGGACCCATTCTCCACCCCTTCTATATATGTCAGGAGAACCCCGGATTCCCCTCCAGACACGATTTAGCAAACTTTTCCCGATCGATCCGACCCACCGAGGCCGTTTCGACCGTTCGCCGCGCCTACTAGAGCTGATTTCTTCGGACTCCGATCAGAAAATCCGCCGATGCATGTCGTTAACACCTAGTCCGCCTCGTCCGATCGATCGAGGCCGTTTCGACCGTTCGCCGCGCCTACTAGAGCTGATTTCTTCGGACTCCGATCAGAAAATCCGCCGATGCATGCCGTTAACACCTAGTCCGCCTCGTCCGATCGATCTAGGCCGTCTCGAACCACCCATCGCGCATCGAAAGTCGCATCTCTCGAACTCCGATCCGGAAATCGGCCGATGCATCACGTTAACTATTTCTTATATATCTAATATAATATACATGGAGACGGTAAGAATTCTTTTAATCGAAGATATACATATACTTCTCATCAATATCCAAAAGCTTATCGAAAAATAAATTACTCAACTTTTACGTGAAGAATCGTTCACCCAAACCTTATCCCCTATATATGTCAGGAGAACCCAAGGTTCCCCTCCAGACACGATTTAGCAAACTTTTCCCGATCGATCCGACCCACCGAGGCCGTCTCGACCGTCCGCTGCGCCTACTAGGGCCGATTTCTTCGGACTCCGATCAGAAAATATACCGATGCATGTCGTTAACACCTAGTCCGCCTCGTCCGATCTATCTAAACAGTCTCGACGCACCCAACACTCTTTCAAAGTCGGATTACTCGGACTCAATCTGAAAATGGACCGATGCATGACGTCAACACTTAGCCCGCCTCGTCTGATCTATCTAAGCCATCTCGACCCACCCAACACGCCTTCCAAGTCGGATCACTCGGACTTCGATCTGAAAATCTCCGGACTCATTTTTATGAATATCCCCAGTCAGTAAGAACGTTATTTCGCCAATATATACCAACAATAAACCATATTCCAATAGCTGAACCAAAAATATAATTCCCGATCCAAACGTTCTGCATCGCCCAACGCGACCACCTTCCCTATATATGTCAGGAGAGCACAGGGTTCCCCTCCAGACAACACTTACGCTCTATCCCCGACTCTCGGTCGATCGATAGGCCAGGTCAGCGGTGTCTGTTTCGGCCGAAGCTCGGACTTTGGTCAAAATGTTCCGATACAAAATTTGAACCAAGATAGATACAGATATGATTCCTTCTTAAATATACGTTGATTATCGAACAGAATATGGTAAATATTTTGCGATGACCGAGGATTTCATGAATTTTTTTTTTTTTTCGAAAAAATTTTCTATTATCGGAATTTCCTCAAATTTCATTTGGTTGCCTCCTAATGCTTATTAAAAATGATAACCAACAATCAGAATCATTATTTATCATTTATTTCAATTTTTATAATGAAAAACGTTCACGTCCTTTCGCGCCTCTCGATCGTCGTTTACGTGATGCATCGGTCAGCCCTAGTTTACGTGGTGCATCGGTAAGATCGAGTTCACGTTCTGCATCGGTCTGCCCGAGTTTACGTGGTGCATCGGTAAGATCGAGATTACGTGGTGCATCGGTAAGATCGAGTTCACGTTCTGCATCGGTCTGCCTGAGTTTACGTGGTGCATCGGTATGATCGAGTTTACGTTCTGCATCGGTGTGATCTAGTTTACGTTGTGCATCGGTAAGATCGAGATTACGTGAAGCATCGGTATGATCGAGTTTACGTTCTGCATCGGTCTGGACTCTGAGATATATTTTCGACGTGAAAATGTTCCGATACAACTTTTGAACCAGGATAGTTAGAGAGATGATTTTTTCTGGGATGTACGTTGATTGGGGAATGGATTGTGGAAAATAACTTGCCATGACCGAGGTGTTCTCGAATTTTTTTTTTTTTTCGAAAAATATTTTCTGATTTTGGATTTCACTCAAATTTGATTTCGTTGCCTTCTAATGTGTTCTAAAAGAGTAAATCAGTAATCAGAATCGAAAAATATTTTTCGGATTTTTTTTTTTTTGAAAAAAAATTTTCTGATTTTGGAATTTCCTCAAATTTGATTTGGTTGCCTTCTAATGTGTTTTTAAAGCGTAAATCAGTAATCAGAATCAATATTCATTGTCGACTTTAATTTTTATAAGGAAAAATGTTCACGTCCTTAAACGCCTCCCCATCATTAGCCCGAGTCCAAGTCGATGTCAGTCCCGAGCGGACGGTGTCAGATACTACCTATCGCCCCGGTCTGGACTTGGCGAGGTATTTCGACGTGAAATGTTCCGATACAACTTTTGAACCAGGATAGTTAGAGAGATGATTTCTTCTATGTTGTACGTTGATTGTGGAATGGATTGTGGGAAATAACTTGCCATGACCCAGGTGTTCTTGAATTTTTTTTTTTTTCGAAAAAAATTTTCTGATCTTGAAATTTCCTCAAATCTGATTGCGTTGCCTTCTAATGTGTACTAAAAGAGTAAATCAGTAATCAGAATCAATATTCATTGTCGACTTTAATTTTTATAAGGAAAAATGTTCACGTCCTTAAACGCCTCTCCATCGTTACCCCGACTCCAAGACGATGTTAGACCGGAGCGGACGGTGTCAAATGCGACCGATCTCCCCGGTCTGGACTTAGCGAGATATTCCGACGTGAAATGTTCCGATACAAAAATTTAACTGTGATAGTTAGAGAGATGGTTCCTTTTGTGATGTACGTTGATTGTGTAATAGAATATGGAAATAAACTTGAGATGACCGAGGTCTTCTGGGATTTTTTTTTTTTTTCGAAAAATATTTTTCGATTTCGGAAATCCCTCAAATTTCATTGAGATATGTCCTAATGTGTTCTTAAAACTTAAATCAACAATCAGAATTAATATCCAAAAGTTATTTCATTTTTTATAAGGAAAAACGTTCACGTCCTTTCCGCTCCCAAAAAGTGAGATATCATAGAAAATATCGCTATATTTGTTGTTTACGGCCATACCACGCTGAAATTGCCAGTTCTCGTCAGAACACTGAGCTGAGAGGTTATACCCAAAATCGCTCCGTAGAGATAGTTGTGGAATTTGTGAACGTTAAAACTGACCTGTGAAAGTGACCGTTGTGTTAGACCAGACGGCGCCAAGCCGCATTCCAGAGCCAAGAATAGACTGAGTGAGTGACGAAATTTTACCTGCTCGGGTCCGAAAGGCCCTGAAACGGCCGAGTTTCGCGTGAAACCGACCGCTTTTGAATTCCTTTTTGAAAGGAATTTCAAAAATTTTATCAGAACTTTACTAAAATGATGGACGACCAGGAAATGAAACTCCCTTCAGATTCATCTGATAATGAAACTGACCCCCCGAGAGTCGCCAAAAAGAGAAGTCGAGTTGGAGATGTGGAAAACCCAAACTTCACGCATCCAACAACATCTATCAGGAAAAGGAAGGACAAAAAGACAATCCCTGTAGAAATCAAAAATAAATTTAACTACCTCAATCCAAATGAGGTAGAAGTCAATGCAGCAACCGTTGAAATTAGAAAAAATCAACGGAAACCCCCGCCAATAGTGGTCAACGGCGTTTTCAAAAAACATAACAAAACGGTGGCCGACATAACGAAAGTTATAAATGGCAAATTTTATATTAAATACAGTGCCATGAACTCCACCGTCTACACCGAGACGGTAGAAGACAGAAAGAAACTAGAAAAATATTTTGATGAAAACGACGTGAAATACCACACCTACACCCCAAGGGAAGAAAAAACCCATGCATTTACGCTGAGGGGACTGGATTCTGATCCAGACCTGGAAGAGATTAAAACTGAACTCCAGGAACTAGGAATTCCGGTTGTGGAAATCCACAAACTAAAAGCAACGAAATCACCGGCGTACATGGTCGTCACCGGAAATACGATAACGCTCCGGAAAATACAGAAGGAAGTCCGCGTTATTAATTATACAGCCGTTCGGTGGAACAAGTACTACACAAAAAGGGAAGTAATCCAATGTCACAACTGCCAGATGTGGGGACATGCCACGGCCAACTGCCATAGGACCCCAAACTGCCTCAAGTGCGCGGAAAATCACGCGACTCGCGAGTGCCCAAAAACAATGAATACGCCGGCAAAGTGCGCGAACTGTTTCGGGAGTCACCCCGCAAACAGTACCGAGTGCGCGATTTACGTGAACATCTGCAACCGCAGGGCGAGGAACGCCAAAACCGCCGCCCCTGCCGCCCCCAAAGTTTACCGCGAAGCTCCAATCCCGGCCGTGAATGTCTGGGAAGAAAGGAGAAAGGCCCAAGAGGCCAAACAAAAACCGGTAAGTGGCATGGCCAACCCCCAAACCACCCCCATAACCCCAACTTCCCCCCCAACAAACAAAACTCATGACACAAACAACACAAATAACTTCCAAAACGCGTTTTACGAGCTGAAAAGCGAGTTCAACAGACTTAATCAATACGTGGACATACGACAACTACTGACAGACGTCAAAAGACTCAACCAGCAGCTGCAAAATGCAAGCCCCGCCGAAAGAAAGTACGTCATACTGGAATTCTTCCTCAATTTAAATGACTAAGTCATTAAAAATCGCGACTTGGAACGCGAATGGAGTCTCCCAAAAATTCCTGGAGATCTCCAATTTTCTAAATTACAACCAAATAGACATACTGACTATCAACGAGACAAAACTGAAAAACAACCACAAATTTTTCATTAAAGGATACCAGACATATAGGCAAGACAGACAAGACAACTCTGGATTCGGTGGAATCGCTATACTAGTAAAGAACATTATCGCATCCACCATTTTGCCTACCATCAACTGCACAATAGAGAACGCTAGCGTCCAGATTGATGGCAACTTAATCATAACGGCGGTGTATAATAGCCCCAGTCGCAAATTCAGTACCAACTGTCTAAGATTCCTATTTTCTAGGAAAAATAAAGTAATAGTTCTAGGCGATCTAAATGCTAAACACGAAGAATGGAACTGCAACTGCAGAAACACCAACGGAAATCGTCTATTCAGTTTCCTTGAAGCTAATGATGACGTAATTTTGAACATCCCTAACGGACACACTCATTTTCCAGACAATGGAAAAGCTCCGAGTACTATCGATTTAATACTCACTAAGAATATTAACTTGAATAGTATCCCGGACGCGAGTTGTCAGTTAGGGTCCGATCATAATCCAGTGATCTTCTCGGTCAATTATAGCAGCGAAAGAAACCCAACAAAATTAGTGTACGACTATTCGAACGCTGATTGGGCAAAATTTCGTACAATATTAGATAGTAAAATAACTATCAACAATAAAATCGAAACTGCTTCCGACATCGAACGGGAAATTGAAAAGTTTACGAAGGCCCTCAAGTACGCCCGCGATAAAACAATTTCCAAAAAACCGAGAGCTGAAGTAGCAGAAAAACTACCAGCCCATATTATCGACTTGATCAAGTTCAGGAATAAAATCAGAAAAAGGTGGCAATCCCACCAAAGACAAGTCGATAAAACACTCTTAAACTCATACACCCGCGAAATCCGAAACCACATAAAAATTTTCCAGAACGAAAGATGGGAACAGAAAATCTCCAGGCTAAATTCTAATAACAAAGATCTCTGGAAAACAGTCAAATCCAGTATTCAAAAATTCTCCCAAGTTCCCATCTTGGTCCAAAATTCCGCGAATTACATCACCGATAAAGAAAAAGCGGACGTACTTGCGGAAAACTTCGAAACCGCTCACCACATATCCCAGACCGATAGTCCAGAACAAGCAGACATACGGAAAAGAGTGGAAGACTTTATAAATTCGAACCGCTTCGTAAAGCCCGAAAATCATCTATTAACAAATCCATCGGAAATACGGGACGAAATTAAAAAGCTTCCACTAAACAAAGCGCCAGGAAAGGACGAAGTGGACAATAGACTGATCCGGAACCTATCCAGAAAGGCCATAGTTCAACTGAACTACATCATAAACGCTGTATTCAAATTTCAACACTGGCCTAGCTGTTGGAAAACAGCAGTAGTAACCCCTATCCCCAAAGCCGGGAAAGTCACAACTTCTCCCGGCAACTACCGTCCGATCAGTCTACTGTCTAACCTCAGCAAGCTGACCGAGAAAATCCTGTTAGGAAAAATAAAACATGTAATGAAAAACAATAAAATTCGCGATGACCATCAATTTGGCTTCAAGGAAAAACACAGCTCGACACAGCAAATCTGCCGAATCGTAGTCGACGTAATAAATAGTTTCAATAATAAAAACCACACGGTCATGCTCCTCCTCGACATCGAAAAGGCGTTCGACAAAGTTTGGATAGAGGGGCTGACCTACAAATTAATAAAACTTAAATTCCCGAAATTCCTCATAAAGACCATTTACTCATATCTCAATAACAGAAAATTCATAGTACGCGTAGGGAATGAAACATCCGCGCCCAAAAATATAAAAGCAGGAATTGTGCAGGGATCAGTCCTTGGACCTAGATTATTCAATATCTACGTCCAGGATATCCCGAAACATAACAAAACAAAAATCGCCCTCTTCGCGGATGACACGGCCATATATGCCCACTCATCCAGCGCTGAAGACGCCAATCGCGAGCTGAAAAACCATCTCGAAGTACTTATCAATTACTTCGACAGATGGAAAATAAAACTGAATGAGACCAAAGCAGAGCAGATCGTGTTTAGCAGAAGACGGAATGAAAAAGTAATCTTAGACAAATTAAAAATCAATAATACGGAAATTGTTCCAAAAAGCTCCGTTAAGTACCTGGGCATTGAATTGGACGAAAGGCTAAATTTCCACCGCCATATCAAAGCACAAATCCATAAAGGATACGCCATCAAAAAGATACTGCATCCTCTATTGTGCAGTAAAAGTATGCTGAATGAAAAAAACAAATTGCTCATTTACAAAACATACATCCGGCCAGTAGTCACATACGCTGCGCCGGCATTTTGTCACCTTAGGCCCTTTCCAATAAGGCCCATTCAAAACCTTCAAAACAAAATCCTAAGATTGGCCTTGAGCAAGCCGTATTACACTAGGATATCCAAACTACATGAACTCGCGGATATTCCAACCATCCGCGAGTACCTAAACAAAGTATCTAGCGATTTCTACGAATTCCAGTGTAAATCCAACGCACTGACAAGACAAATTACGAAAACGCGACTCCACGCATCCCCTCACCCCCTCCCGTACCAATTCCTTCCCATATTCCTTAAACCTCCCTAAAAACCCACCCCAAACACCCAAAAACCCCTATGAAAACCGCCATCTTCCAAGACCGGCCATGTCACATACCGACATTTTGAAAAATATGTCTTGACGACGAATCACAACGAAAGGTAGCGGCAGCCAATGCGAATGGCGTATCCATCGCCCTGTTATCGTAACAACCAATCGGTCCTACGGGTACTAGACCCAACAGCGACACGAACGGTGCTACGAGAAATGGGGACTGGCCACGACTAGCAAATGGCGGCCGTTAGCTGAATTGAGAATCGCCGTTTAGCATAACGGGAACCCCTTCCCAGACATGTATATAAAATTGTATATAAAAATTTGTAAATGATAAAACTGTACATAACTGTATATATATCCCCAACCCACCCCCCCCCCCCCCCCCAATTACTTATATCAGGTTTTTTATTCCTAAATTTTTCCTGAAAATCCCCTATTATAATAAAATAAATAAATATACGATATCAAACAAAAATTCCCAAACACCCTGAAATTACTTAAAAATTTTTTATTATATGTATATGAAATGTAACTGATAATACCAGAATTATCTGGTAGGAACTGTATATAAACCCTTATTGTTGATTAACATGGCCTATATAGGCACATATCTGTAACTATCACAAAGACAAATAAAGACCATTTGAATTGAATTGAATTGAACACTGAAGCCAAGCAGCGTCGGGCGCGGTTAGTACTTGGATGGGTGACCGCTTGGGAACACCGCGTGCTGTAAGCTTTTTTTTTACGTTCTGCATCGGTCTGCCGAGATAACGTGGTGCATCGGTATGATCGAGTTTACGTTCTGCATCGGTAAGATCGAGATTACGTGATGCATCGGTAAGATTGAGATTACGTGGTGCATCGGTAAGATCGAGATTACGTGGTGCATCGGTAAGATCCAATTCACGTTCTGCATCGGTAAGATCCAGTTCACGTGGTGCATCGGTAAGATCGAGATTACGTGGTGCATCGGTAAGATCGAGTTTACGTGGTGCATCGGTAAGATCCAATTCACGTTCTGCATCGGTAAGATCCAGTTCACGTGGTGCATCGGTAAGATTGAGATTACGTGGTGCATCGGTAAGATCGAGTTTACGTGGTGCATCGGTAAGATCCAATTCACGTTCTGCATCGGTAAGATCCAGTTCACGTGGTGCATCGGTAAGATTGAGATTACGTGGTGCATCGGTAAGATCGAGTTTACGTGGTGCATCGGTAAGATCCAATTCACGTTCTGCATCGGTAAGATCCAGTTCACGTGGTGCATCGGTAAGATCGAGATTACGTGGTGCATCGGTAAGATCGAGTTTACGTGGTGCATCGGTAAGATCCAATTCACGTTCTGCATCGGTAAGATCCAGTTCACGTGGTGCATCGGTAAGATTGAGATTACGTGGTGCATCGGTAAGATCCAGTTCACGTGGTGCATCGGTAAGATGGAGATTACGTGGTGCATCGGTAAGATCGAGATTACGTGGTGCATCGGTAAGATCTACTTTACGTTCTGCATCGGTCTGCCCTTGTTTACGTGGTGCATCGGTAAGATCGAGATTACGTGAAGCATCGGTATGATCGAGTTTACGTTCTGCATCGGTCTGCCCGATATTACGTGGTGCATCGGTCTGCCCTAGTTTACGTGGTGCATCGGTTTGGACTTAGAGATATATTTTCGACGTGAAAATGTTCCGATACAACTTTTGAACCAGGATAGTTAGAGAGATGATTTTTTCTGGGATGTACGTGGATCGGGGAATGGATTGTGGGAAATAACTTGCCATGACCGAGGTGTCCTCGAATTTTTTTTTTTTTCGAAAAAAATTTTCTGATTGTGGAATTTTCTCAAATTTGATTTGGTTGCCTCCTAATGTGTTCTAAAAGAGTAAATCAGTAATCGGAATCGAAAAATATTTTTCGGATTTTTTTTTTTTTCGAAAAAAATTTTCTGATCGTGGAATTTCCTCAAATTCGATTTGGTTGCCTTCTAATGTGTTTTTAAAGCGTAAATCAGTAATCAGAATCAATATTCATTGTCGACTTTAATTTTTATAAGGAAAAATGTTCACGTCCTTAAACGCCTCCCCATCATCAGCCCGAGTCCAAGTCGATGTCAGTCCCGAGCGGACGGTGTCAGATACTACCTATCGCCGAGGTCTGGACTTGGCGAGATATTACGACGTGAAATGTTCCGATACAACTTTTGAACCAGGATAGTTAGAGAGATGATTTCTTCTATGTTGTACGTTGATTGTGGAATGAAATACGGAAAATAACTCGCCATGACCGAGGTGATTACGATTTTTTTTTTTTTTCGAAAAAAATTTTCTGATCGTGGAATTTTCTCAAATTTGATTTGGTTGCCTCCTTATATGTTCTAGTAGCGATAATCAACAATCAGAATCAAAATCCATGGTCGGGTTTGATTTTTATAAGGAAAAATGTTCACGTCCTTTTTTACAACCCCGACTCATTGACGATGTTAGAACCGAGCCGGCGGTGTCAGTTACGACCGATCGCCCCGGTCCCGATCGTCATTTACGTTGTGCATCGGTCTGCCCGAGATTACGTGGTGCATCGGTATGATCGAGTTTACGTGGTGCATCGGTAAGATCCAATTCACGTTCTGCATCGGTAAGATCCAATTCACGTTCTGCATCGGTAAGATCCAGTTCACGTGGTGCATCGGTAAGATGGAGATTACGTGGTGCATCGGTAAGATCGAGATTACGTGGTGCATCGGTAAGATCTACTTTACGTTCTGCATCGGTCTGCCCTTGTTTACGTGGTGCATCGGTAAGATCGAGATTACGTGAAGCATCGGTATGATCGAGTTTACGTTCTGCATCGGTCTGCCCGATATTACGTGGTGCATCGGTCTGCCCTAGTTTACGTGGTGCATCGGTTTGGACTTAGAGATATATTTTCGACGTGAAAATGTTCCGATACAACTTTTGAACCAGGATAGTTAGAGAGATGATTTTTTCTGGGATGTACGTGGATCGGGGAATGGATTGTGGGAAATAACTTGCCATGACCGAGGTGTCCTCGAATTTTTTTTTTTTTCGAAAAAAATTTTCTGATTGTGGAATTTTCTCAAATTTGATTTGGTTGCCTCCTAATGTGTTCTAAAAGAGTAAATCAGTAATCGGAATCGAAAAATATTTTTCGGATTTTTTTTTTTTTCGAAAAAAATTTTCTGATCGTGGAATTTCCTCAAATTCGATTTGGTTGCCTTCTAATGTGTTTTTAAAGCGTAAATCAGTAATCAGAATCAATATTCATTGTCGACTTTAATTTTTATAAGGAAAAATGTTCACGTCCTTAAACGCCTCCCCATCATCAGCCCGAGTCCAAGTCGATGTCAGTCCCGAGCGGACGGTGTCAGATACTACCTATCGCCGAGGTCTGGACTTGGCGAGATATTACGACGTGAAATGTTCCGATACAACTTTTGAACCAGGATAGTTAGAGAGATGATTTCTTCTATGTTGTACGTTGATTGTGGAATGAAATACGGAAAATAACTCGCCATGACCGAGGTGATTACGATTTTTTTTTTTTTTCGAAAAAAATTTTCTGATCGTGGAATTTTCTCAAATTTGATTTGGTTGCCTCCTTATATGTTCTAGTAGCGATAATCAACAATCAGAATCAAAATCCATGGTCGGGTTTGATTTTTATAAGGAAAAATGTTCACGTCCTTTTTTACAACCCCGACTCATTGACGATGTTAGAACCGAGCCGGCGGTGTCAGATACGACCGATCGCCCCGGTCCCGATCGTCATTTACGTTGTGCATCGGTCTGCCCGAGATTACGTGGTGCATCGGTCTGGACTTAGAGATATATTTTCGACGTGAAAATGTTCCGATACAACTTTTGAACTAGGATAGTTAGAGAGATGATTTTTTCTGGGATGTACGTTGATTGGGGAATGGATTGTGGGAAATAACTTGCCATGACCGAGGTGTTCTCGAATTTTTTTTTTTTTTTCGAAAAAAATTTTCTGATTGTGGAATTTTCTCAAATTTGATTTGGTTGCCTCCTAATGTGTTCTAATAGCGATAATCAACAATCAGAATCAAAATCCATGGTCGGGTTTGATTTTTATAAGGAATAATGTTCACGTCCTTTTTCGCCTATGTTCTTTTTCGACGTGAAAAGTTCCGATACAACTTTTGAACCAGGATAGTTAGAGAGATGATTTTTTCTGGGATGTATGTTGATTGACGTACGAAACTTGGAAAAAAAATAGAAAAGACCGAGGTACTCTAGAAAAAAAATTTATTGAAAATATTTTTTTGATTTCGGAATTAATTCGAAATTCATTCAGATGTCTTCTATCAATATCGCGAAAGAAAAATCAATAATCAGAATCGATATTCATCTAAGATTATTTCCTTTTGGATTGTGTTAACATTCGGTACGATCTTGTCTACGTGATGCATCGGTTTGTTTCTCGGCTCTTGTGAGCAAGTTGGACACTCGAGACGGCCTCCATCGATC
>NC_059508.1:29615113-29622613 GCF_914767665.1 Harmonia axyridis | reverse complement strand
CTTCTCATCAATATCCAAAAGCTTATCGAAAAATAAATTACTCAACTTTTACGTGAAGAATCGTTCACCCAAACCTTATCCCCTATATATGTCAGGAGAACCCAAGGTTCCCCTCCAGACACGATTTAGCAAACTTTTCCCGATCGATCCGACCCACCGAGGCCGTCTCGACCGTCCGCTGCGCCTACTAGGGCCGATTTCTTCGGACTCCGATCAGAAAATATACCGATGCATGTCGTTAACACCTAGTCCGCCTCGTCCGATCTATCTAAACAGTCTCGACGCACCCAACACTCTTTCAAAGTCGGATTACTCGGACTCAATCTGAAAATGGACCGATGCATGACGTCAACACTTAGCCCGCCTCGTCTGATCTATCTAAGCCATCTCGACCCACCCAACACGCCTTCCAAGTCGGATCACTCGGACTTCGATCTGAAAATCTCCGGACTCATTTTTATGAATATCCCCAGTCAGTAAGAACGTTATTTCGCCAATATATACCAACAATAAACCATATTCCAATAGCTGAACCAAAAATATAATTCCCGATCCAAACGTTCTGCATCGCCCAACGCGACCACCTTCCCTATATATGTCAGGAGAGCACAGGGTTCCCCTCCAGACAACACTTACGCTCTATCCCCGACTCTCGGTCGATCGATAGGCCAGGTCAGCGGTGTCTGTTTCGGCCGAAGCTCGGACTTTGGTCAAAATGTTCCGATACAAAATTTGAACCAAGATAGATACAGATATGATTCCTTCTTAAATATACGTTGATTATCGAACAGAATATGGTAAATATTTTGCGATGACCGAGGATTTCATGAATTTTTTTTTTTTTTCGAAAAAATTTTCTATTATCGGAATTTCCTCAAATTTCATTTGGTTGCCTCCTAATGCTTATTAAAAATGATAACCAACAATCAGAATCATTATTTATCATTTATTTCAATTTTTATAATGAAAAACGTTCACGTCCTTTCGCGCCTCTCGATCGTCGTTTACGTGATGCATCGGTCAGCCCTAGTTTACGTGGTGCATCGGTAAGATCGAGTTCACGTTCTGCATCGGTCTGCCCGAGTTTACGTGGTGCATCGGTAAGATCGAGATTACGTGGTGCATCGGTAAGATCGAGTTCACGTTCTGCATCGGTCTGCCTGAGTTTACGTGGTGCATCGGTATGATCGAGTTTACGTTCTGCATCGGTGTGATCTAGTTTACGTTGTGCATCGGTAAGATCGAGATTACGTGAAGCATCGGTATGATCGAGTTTACGTTCTGCATCGGTCTGGACTCTGAGATATATTTTCGACGTGAAAATGTTCCGATACAACTTTTGAACCAGGATAGTTAGAGAGATGATTTTTTCTGGGATGTACGTTGATTGGGGAATGGATTGTGGAAAATAACTTGCCATGACCGAGGTGTTCTCGAATTTTTTTTTTTTTTCGAAAAATATTTTCTGATTTTGGATTTCACTCAAATTTGATTTCGTTGCCTTCTAATGTGTTCTAAAAGAGTAAATCAGTAATCAGAATCGAAAAATATTTTTCGGATTTTTTTTTTTTTGAAAAAAAATTTTCTGATTTTGGAATTTCCTCAAATTTGATTTGGTTGCCTTCTAATGTGTTTTTAAAGCGTAAATCAGTAATCAGAATCAATATTCATTGTCGACTTTAATTTTTATAAGGAAAAATGTTCACGTCCTTAAACGCCTCCCCATCATTAGCCCGAGTCCAAGTCGATGTCAGTCCCGAGCGGACGGTGTCAGATACTACCTATCGCCCCGGTCTGGACTTGGCGAGGTATTTCGACGTGAAATGTTCCGATACAACTTTTGAACCAGGATAGTTAGAGAGATGATTTCTTCTATGTTGTACGTTGATTGTGGAATGGATTGTGGGAAATAACTTGCCATGACCCAGGTGTTCTTGAATTTTTTTTTTTTTCGAAAAAAATTTTCTGATCTTGAAATTTCCTCAAATCTGATTGCGTTGCCTTCTAATGTGTTCTAAAAGAGTAAATCAGTAATCAGAATCAATATTCATTGTCGACTTTAATTTTTATAAGGAAAAATGTTCACGTCCTTAAACGCCTCTCCATCGTTACCCCGACTCCAAGACGATGTTAGACCGGAGCGGACGGTGTCAGATGCGACCGATCTCCCCGGTCTGGACTTAGCGAGATATTCCGACGTGAAATGTTCCGATACAAAAATTTAACTGTGATAGTTAGAGAGATGGTTCCTTTTGTGATGTACGTTGATTGTGTAATAGAATATGGAAATAAACTTGAGATGACCGAGGTCTTCTGGGATTTTTTTTTTTTTTCGAAAAATATTTTTCGATTTCGGAAATCCCTCAAATTTCATTGAGATATGTCCTAATGTGTTCTTAAAACTTAAATCAACAATCAGAATTAATATCCAAAAGTTATTTCATTTTTTATAAGGAAAAACGTTCACGTCCTTTCCGCTCCCAAAAAGTGAGATATCATAGAAAATATCGCTATATTTGTTGTTTACGGCCATACCACGCTGAAATTGCCAGTTCTCGTCAGAACACCATTTTGCCTACCATCAACTGCACAATAGAGAACGCTAGCGTCCAGATTGATGGCAACTTAATCATAACGGCGGTGTATAATAGCCCCAGTCGCAAATTCAGTACCAACTGTCTAAGATTCCTATTTTCTAGGAAAAATAAAGTAATAGTTCTAGGCGATCTAAATGCTAAACACGAAGAATGGAACTGCAACTGCAGAAACACCAATGGAAATCGTCTATTCAGTTTCCTTGAAGCTAATGATGACGTAATTTTGAACATCCCTAACGGACACACTCATTTTCCAGACAATGGAAAAGCTCCGAGTACTATCGATTTAATACTCACTAAGAATATTAACTTGAATAGTATCCCGGACGCGAGTTGTCAATTAGGGTCCGATCATAATCCAGTGATCTTCTCGGTCAATTATAGCAGCGAAAGAAACCCAACAAAATTAGTGTACGACTATTCGAACGCTGATTGGGCAAAATTTCGTACAATATTAGATAGTAAAATAACTATCAACAATAAAATCGAAACTGCTTCCGACATCGAACGGGAAATTGAAAAGTTTACGAAGGCCCTCAAGTACGCCCGCGATAAAACAATTTCCAAAAAACCGAGAGCTGAAGTAGCAGAAAAACTACCAGCCCATATTATCGACTTGATCAAGTTCAGGAATAAAATCAGAAAAAGGTGGCAATCCCACCAAAGACAAGTCGATAAAACACTCTTAAACTCATACACCCGCGAAATCCGAAACCACATAAAAATTTTCCAGAACGAAAGATGGGAACAGAAAATCTCCAGGCTAAATTCTAATAACAAAGATCTCTGGAAAACAGTCAAATCCAGTATTCAAAAATTCTCCCAAGTTCCCATCTTGGTCCAAAATTCCGCGAATTACATCACCGATAAAGAAAAAGCGGACGTACTTGCGGAAAACTTCGAAACCGCCCACCACATATCCCAGACCGATAGTCCAGAACAAGCAGACATACGGAAAAGAGTGGAAGACTTTATAAATTCGAACCGCTTCGTAAAGCCCGAAAATCATCTATTAACAAATCCATCGGAAATACGGGACGAAATTAAAAAGCTTCCACTAAACAAAGCTCCAGGAAAGGACGAAGTGGACAATAGACTGATCCGGAACCTATCCAGAAAGGCCATAGTTCAACTGAACTACATCATAAACGCTGTATTCAAATTTCAACACTGGCCTAGCTGTTGGAAAACAGCAGTAGTAACCCCTATCCCCAAAGCCGGGAAAGTCACAACTTCTCCCGGCAACTACCGTCCGATCAGTCTACTGTCTAACCTCAGCAAGCTGACCGAGAAAATCCTGTTAGGAAAAATAAAACAAGTTATGAAAAACAATAAAATTCGCGATGACCATCAATTTGGCTTCAAGGAAAAACACAGCTCGACACAGCAAATCTGCCGAATCGTAGTTGACGTAATAAATAGTTTCAATAATAAAAACCACACGGTCATGCTCCTCCTCGACATCGAAAAGGCGTTCGACAAAGTTTGGATAGAGGGGCTGACCTACAAATTAATAAAACTTAAATTCCCGAAATTCCTCATAAAGACCATTTACTCATATCTCAATAACAGAAAATTCATAGTACGCGTAGGGAATGAAACATCCGCGCCCAAAAATATAAAAGCAGGAATTGTGCAGGGATCAGTCCTTGGACCTAGATTATTCAATATTTACGTCCAGGATATCCCGAAACATAACAAAACAAAAATCGCCCTCTTCGCGGATGACACGGCCATATATGCCCACTCATCCAGCGCTGAAGACGCCAATCGCGAGCTGAAAAACCATCTCGAAGTACTTATCAATTACTTTGACAGATGGAAAATAAAACTGAATGAGACCAAAGCAGAGCAGATCGTGTTTAGCAGAAGACGGAATGAAAAAGTAATCTTAGACAAATTAAAAATCAATAATACGGAAATTGCTCCAAAAAGCTCCGTTAAGTACCTGGGCATTGAATTGGACGAAAGGCTAAATTTCCACCGCCATATCAAAGCACAAATCCATAAAGGATACGCCATCAAAAAGATACTGCATCCTCTATTGTGCAGTAAAAGTATGCTGAATGAAAAAAACAAATTGCTCATTTACAAAACATACATCCGGCCAGTAGTCACATACGCTGCGCCGGCATTTTGTCACCTTAGGCCCTTTCCAATAAGGCCCATTCAAAACCTTCAAAACAAAATCCTAAGATTGGCCTTGAGCAAGCCGTATTACACTAGGATATCCAAACTACATGAACTCGCGGATATTCCAACCATCCGCGAGTACCTAAACAAAGTATCTAGCGATTTCTACGAATTCCAGTGTAAATCCAACGCACTGACAAGACAAATTACGAAAACGCGACTCCACGCATCCCCTCACCCCCTCCCGTACCAATTCCTTCCCATATTCCTTAAACCTCCCTAAAAACCTACCCCAAACACCCAAAAACCCCTATGAAAACCGCCATCTTCCAAGACCGGCCATGTCACATACCGACATTTTGAAAAATATGTCTTGACGACGAATCACAACGAAAGGTAGCGGCAGCCAATGCGAATGGCGTATCCATCGCCCTGTTATCGTAACAACCAATCGGTCCTACGGGTACTAGACCCAACAGCGACACGAACGGTGCTACGAGAAATGGGGACTGGCCACGACTAGCAAATGGCGGCCGTTAGCTGAATTGAGAATCGCCGTTTAGCATAACGGGAACCCCTTCCCAGACATGTATATAAAATTGTATATAAAAATTTGTAAATGCTAAAACTGTACATAACTGTATATATATATCCCCAACCCACCCCCCATCCCTCCCCAAATTATTTATATCAGGTTTTTTATTCCTAAATTTTTCCTGAAAATCCCCTATTATAATAAAATAAATAAATATACGATATCAAACAAAAATTCCCAAACACCCTGAAATTACTTAAAAATTTTTTATTATATGTATATGAAATGTAACTGATAATACCAGAATTATCTGGTAGGAACTGTATATAAACCATTATTGTTGATTAACATGGCCTATATAGGCACATATCTGTAACTATCACAAAGACAAATAAAGCCCATTTGAAATTGAATTGAAATTGAACACTGAAGCCAAGCAGCGTCGGGCGCGGTTAGTACTTGGATGGGTGACCGCTTGGGAACACCGCGTGCTGTAAGCTTTTTTTTTACGTTCTGCATCGGTCTGCCGAGATAACGTGGTGCATCGGTATGATCGAGTTTACGTTCTGCATCGGTAAGATCGAGATTACGTGATGCATCGGTAAGATTGAGATTACGTGGTGCATCGGTAAGATCGAGATTACGTGGTGCATCGGTAAGATCCAATTCACGTTCTGCATCGGTAAGATCCAGTTCACGTGGTGCATCGGTAAGATCGAGATTACGTGGTGCATCGGTAAGATCGAGTTTACGTGGTGCATCGGTAAGATCCAATTCACGTTCTGCATCGGTAAGATCCAGTTCACGTGGTGCATCGGTAAGATTGAGATTACGTGGTGCATCGGTAAGATCGAGTTTACGTGGTGCATCGGTAAGATCCAATTCACGTTCTGCATCGGTAAGATCCAGTTCACGTGGTGCATCGGTAAGATTGAGATTACGTGGTGCATCGGTAAGATCGAGTTTACGTGGTGCATCGGTAAGATCCAATTCACGTTCTGCATCGGTAAGATCCAGTTCACGTGGTGCATCGGTAAGATCGAGATTACGTGGTGCATCGGTAAGATCGAGTTTACGTGGTGCATCGGTAAGATCCAATTCACGTTCTGCATCGGTAAGATCCAGTTCACGTGGTGCATCGGTAAGATTGAGATTACGTGGTGCATCGGTAAGATCCAGTTCACGTGGTGCATCGGTAAGATGGAGATTACGTGGTGCATCGGTAAGATCGAGATTACGTGGTGCATCGGTAAGATCTACTTTACGTTCTGCATCGGTCTGCCCTTGTTTACGTGGTGCATCGGTAAGATCGAGATTACGTGAAGCATCGGTATGATCGAGTTTACGTTCTGCATCGGTCTGCCCGATATTACGTGGTGCATCGGTCTGCCCTAGTTTACGTGGTGCATCGGTTTGGACTTAGAGATATATTTTCGACGTGAAAATGTTCCGATACAACTTTTGAACCAGGATAGTTAGAGAGATGATTTTTTCTGGGATGTACGTGGATCGGGGAATGGATTGTGGGAAATAACTTGCCATGACCGAGGTGTCCTCGAATTTTTTTTTTTTTCGAAAAAAATTTTCTGATTGTGGAATTTTCTCAAATTTGATTTGGTTGCCTCCTTATATGTTCTAGTAGCGATAATCAACAATCAGAATCAAAATCCATGGTCGGGTTTGATTTTTATAAGGAAAAATGTTCACGTCCTTTTTTACAACCCCGACTCATTGACGATGTTAGAACCGAGCCGGCGGTGTCAGATACGACCGATCGCCCCGGTCCCGATCGTCATTTACGTTGTGCATCGGTCTGCCCGAGATTACGTGGTGCATCGGTCTGGACTTAGAGATATATTTTCGACGTGAAAATGTTCCGATACAACTTTTGAACTAGGATAGTTAGAGAGATGATTTTTTCTGGGATGTACGTTGATTGGGGAATGGATTGTGGGAAATAACTTGCCATGACCGAGGTGTTCTCGAATTTTTTTTTTTTTTTCGAAAAAAATTTTCTGATTGTGGAATTTTCTCAAATTTGATTTGGTTGCCTCCTAATGTGTTCTAATAGCGATAATCAACAATCAGAATCAAAATCCATGGTCGGGTTTGATTTTTATAAGGAATAATGTTCACGTCCTTTTTCGCCTATGTTCTTTTTCGACGTGAAAAGTTCCGATACAACTTTTGAACCAGGATAGTTAGAGAGATGATTTTTTCTGGGATGTATGTTGA
>NC_059508.1:29595113-29605113 GCF_914767665.1 Harmonia axyridis | reverse complement strand
TTCGAGATTCAACAATATTTGTCGCTCGGAACGAATTGAGTGGTTGCAAATTTTTTGTGAACATAACCCGCAACGGGCAGAGGATCACGATTTTAAGGTTGGTCGCTTAAAGGCCATTCGACTACAAAGAGACGAAGCGGACCGCGACCTCGCTGCATGAGGTTGACGAAAGCGACCCAAGATGCGAAAGCCGAAACCAACACACCTTGCCAGTAACCCAAACGCCGAGGTCGGATTCGGGTCTACCACTTACCAACTGAATATCATCCTAAAAAGAACTCCAAACAGTCTAGGACAGGACCCATTCTCCACCCCTTCTATATATGTCAGGAGAACCCCGGATTCCCCTCCAGACACGATTTAGCAAACTTTTCCCGATCGATCCGACCCACCGAGGCCGTTTCGACCGTTCGCCGCGCCTACTAGAGCTGATTTCTTCGGACTCCGATCAGAAAATCCGCCGATGCATGTCGTTAACACCTAGTCCGCCTCGTCCGATCGATCGAGGCCGTTTCGACCGTTCGCCGCGCCTACTAGAGCTGATTTCTTCGGACTCCGATCAGAAAATCCGCCGATGCATGTCGTTAACACCTAGTCCGCCTCGTCCGATCGATCTAGGCCGTCTCGAACCACCCATCGCGCATCGAAAGTCGCATCTCTCGAACTCCGATCCGGAAATCGGCCGATGCATCACGTTAACTATTTCTTATATATCTAATATAATATACATGGAGACGGTAAGAATTCTTTTAATCGAAGATATACATATACTTCTCATCAATATCCAAAAGCTTATCGAAAAATAAATTACTCAACTTTTACGTGAAGAATCGTTCACCCAAACCTTATCCCCTATATATGTCAGGAGAACCCAAGGTTCCCCTCCAGACACGATTTAGCAAACTTTTCCCGATCGATCCGACCCACCGAGGCCGTCTCGACCGTCCGCTGCGCCTACTAGGGCCGATTTCTTCGGACTCCGATCAGAAAATATACCGATGCATGTCGTTAACACCTAGTCCGCCTCGTCCGATCTATCTAAACAGTCTCGACGCACCCAACACTCTTTCAAAGTCGGATTACTCGGACTCAATCTGAAAATGGACCGATGCATGACGTCAACACTTAGCCCGCCTCGTCTGATCTATCTAAGCCATCTCGACCCACCCAACACGCCTTCCAAGTCGGATCACTCGGACTTCGATCTGAAAATCTCCGGACTCATTTTTATGAATATCCCCAGTCAGTAAGAACGTTATTTCGCCAATATATACCAACAATAAACCATATTCCAATAGCTGAACCAAAAATATAATTCCCGATCCAAACGTTCTGCATCGCCCAACGCGACCACCTTCCCTATATATGTCAGGAGAGCACAGGGTTCCCCTCCAGACAACACTTACGCTCTATCCCCGACTCTCGGTCGATCGATAGGCCAGGTCAGCGGTGTCTGTTTCGGCCGAAGCTCGGACTTTGGTCAAAATGTTCCGATACAAAATTTGAACCAAGATAGATACAGATATGATTCCTTCTTAAATATACGTTGATTATCGAACAGAATATGGTAAATATTTTGCGATGACCGAGGATTTCATGAATTTTTTTTTTTTTTCGAAAAAATTTTCTATTATCGGAATTTCCTCAAATTTCATTTGGTTGCCTCCTAATGCTTATTAAAAATGATAACCAACAATCAGAATCATTATTTATCATTTATTTCAATTTTTATAATGAAAAACGTTCACGTCCTTTCGCGCCTCTCGATCGTCGTTTACGTGATGCATCGGTCAGCCCTAGTTTACGTGGTGCATCGGTAAGATCGAGTTCACGTTCTGCATCGGTCTGCCCGAGTTTACGTGGTGCATCGGTAAGATCGAGATTACGTGGTGCATCGGTAAGATCGAGTTCACGTTCTGCATCGGTCTGCCTGAGTTTACGTGGTGCATCGGTATGATCGAGTTTACGTTCTGCATCGGTGTGATCTAGTTTACGTTGTGCATCGGTAAGATCGAGATTACGTGAAGCATCGGTATGATCGAGTTTACGTTCTGCATCGGTCTGGACTCTGAGATATATTTTCGACGTGAAAATGTTCCGATACAACTTTTGAACCAGGATAGTTAGAGAGATGATTTTTTCTGGGATGTACGTTGATTGGGGAATGGATTGTGGAAAATAACTTGCCATGACCGAGGTGTTCTCGAATTTTTTTTTTTTTTCGAAAAATATTTTCTGATTTTGGATTTCACTCAAATTTGATTTCGTTGCCTTCTAATGTGTTCTAAAAGAGTAAATCAGTAATCAGAATCGAAAAATATTTTTCGGATTTTTTTTTTTTTGAAAAAAAATTTTCTGATTTTGGAATTTCCTCAAATTTGATTTGGTTGCCTTCTAATGTGTTTTTAAAGCGTAAATCAGTAATCAGAATCAATATTCATTGTCGACTTTAATTTTTATAAGGAAAAATGTTCACGTCCTTAAACGCCTCCCCATCATTAGCCCGAGTCCAAGTCGATGTCAGTCCCGAGCGGACGGTGTCAGATACTACCTATCGCCCCGGTCTGGACTTGGCGAGGTATTTCGACGTGAAATGTTCCGATACAACTTTTGAACCAGGATAGTTAGAGAGATGATTTCTTCTATGTTGTACGTTGATTGTGGAATGGATTGTGGGAAATAACTTGCCATGACCCAGGTGTTCTTGAATTTTTTTTTTTTTCGAAAAAAATTTTCTGATCTTGAAATTTCCTCAAATCTGATTGCGTTGCCTTCTAATGTGTACTAAAAGAGTAAATCAGTAATCAGAATCAATATTCATTGTCGACTTTAATTTTTATAAGGAAAAATGTTCACGTCCTTAAACGCCTCTCCATCGTTACCCCGACTCCAAGACGATGTTAGACCGGAGCGGACGGTGTCAAATGCGACCGATCTCCCCGGTCTGGACTTAGCGAGATATTCCGACGTGAAATGTTCCGATACAAAAATTTAACTGTGATAGTTAGAGAGATGGTTCCTTTTGTGATGTACGTTGATTGTGTAATAGAATATGGAAATAAACTTGAGATGACCGAGGTCTTCTGGGATTTTTTTTTTTTTTCGAAAAATATTTTTCGATTTCGGAAATCCCTCAAATTTCATTGAGATATGTCCTAATGTGTTCTTAAAACTTAAATCAACAATCAGAATTAATATCCAAAAGTTATTTCATTTTTTATAAGGAAAAACGTTCACGTCCTTTCCGCTCCCAAAAAGTGAGATATCATAGAAAATATCGCTATATTTGTTGTTTACGGCCATACCACGCTGAAATTGCCAGTTCTCGTCAGAACACTGAAGCCAAGCAGCGTCGGGCGCGGTTAGTACTTGGATGGGTGACCGCTTGGGAACACCGCGTGCTGTAAGCTTTTTTTTTACGTTCTGCATCGGTCTGCCGAGATAACGTGGTGCATCGGTATGATCGAGTTTACGTTCTGCATCGGTAAGATCGAGATTACGTGGTGCATCGGTAAGATCGAGATTACGTGGTGCATCGGTAAGATCGAGTTTACGTGGTGCATCGGTAAGATCCAATTCACGTTCTGCATCGGTAAGATCCAGTTCACGTGGTGCATCGGTAAGATCGAGATTACGTGGTGCATCGGTAAGATCGAGTTTACGTGGTGCATCGGTAAGATCCAATTCACGTTCTGCATCGGTAAGATCCAGTTCACGTGGTGCATCGGTAAGATTGAGATTACGTGGTGCATCGGTAAGATCGAGTTTACGTGGTGCATCGGTAAGATCCAATTCACGTTCTGCATCGGTAAGATCCAGTTCACGTGGTGCATCGGTAAGATTGAGATTACGTGGTGCATCGGTAAGATCGAGTTTACGTGGTGCATCGGTAAGATCCAATTCACGTTCTGCATCGGTAAGATCCAGTTCACGTGGTGCATCGGTAAGATCGAGATTACGTGGTGCATCGGTAAGATCGAGTTTACGTGGTGCATCGGTAAGATCCAATTCACGTTCTGCATCGGTAAGATCCAGTTCACGTGGTGCATCGGTAAGATTGAGATTACGTGGTGCATCGGTAAGATCGAGTTCACGTGGTGCATCGGTAAGATGGAGATTACGTGGTGCATCGGTAAGATCGAGATTACGTGGTGCATCGGTAAGATCTACTTTACGTTCTGCATCGGTCTGCCCTTGTTTACGTGGTG
Organism: Harmonia axyridis; assembly: GCF_914767665.1. NCBI lineage: Eukaryota > Metazoa > Arthropoda > Insecta > Coleoptera > Coccinellidae > Harmonia > Harmonia axyridis. Next base: position 29,600,905 of record NC_059508.1, on the reverse strand, counting down.
CATCGGTAAGATCGAGATTACGTGAAGCATCGGTATGATCGAGTTTACGTTCTGCATCGGTCTGCCCGATATTACGTGGTGCATCGGTCTGCCCTAGTTTACGTGGTGCATCGGTTTGGACTTAGAGATATATTTTCGACGTGAAAATGTTCCGATACAACTTTTGAACCAGGATAGTTAGAGAGATGATTTTTTCTGGGATGTACGTGGATCGGGGAATGGATTGTGGGAAATAACTTGCCATGACCGAGGTGTCCTCGAATTTTTTTTTTTTTCGAAAAAAATTTTCTGATTGTGGAATTTTCTCAAATTTGATTTGGTTGCCTCCTAATGTGTTCTAAAAGAGTAAATCAGTAATCGGAATCGAAAAATATTTTTCGGATTTTTTTTTTTTTCGAAAAAAATTTTCTGATCGTGGAATTTCCTCAAATTCGATTTGGTTGCCTTCTAATGTGTTTTTAAAGCGTAAATCAGTAATCAGAATCAATATTCATTGTCGACTTTAATTTTTATAAGGAAAAATGTTCACGTCCTTAAACGCCTCCCCATCATCAGCCCGAGTCCAAGTCGATGTCAGTCCCGAGCGGACGGTGTCAGATACTACCTATCGCCGAGGTCTGGACTTGGCGAGATATTACGACGTGAAATGTTCCGATACAACTTTTGAACCAGGATAGTTAGAGAGATGATTTCTTCTATGTTGTACGTTGATTGTGGAATGAAATACGGAAAATAACTCGCCATGACCGAGGTGATTACGATTTTTTTTTTTTTTTGAAAAAAATTTTCTGATCGTGGAATTTTCTCAAATTTGATTTGGTTGCCTCCTTATATGTTCTAGTAGCGATAATCAACAATCAGAATCAAAATCCATGGTCGGGTTTGATTTTTATAAGGAAAAATGTTCACGTCCTTTTTTACAACCCCGACTCATTGACGATGTTAGAACCGAGCCGGCGGTGTCAGATACGACCGATCGCCCCGGTCCCGATCGTCATTTACGTTGTGCATCGGTCTGCCCGAGATTACGTGGTGCATCGGTATGATCGAGTTTACGTGGTGCATCGGTAAGATCCAATTCACGTTCTGCATCGGTAAGATCCAATTCACGTTCTGCATCGGTAAGATCCAGTTCACGTGGTGCATCGGTAAGATGGAGATTACGTGGTGCATCGGTAAGATCGAGATTACGTGGTGCATCGGTAAGATCTACTTTACGTTCTGCATCGGTCTGCCCTTGTTTACGTGGTGCATCGGTAAGATCGAGATTACGTGAAGCATCGGTATGATCGAGTTTACGTTCTGCATCGGTCTGCCCGATATTACGTGGTGCATCGGTCTGCCCTAGTTTACGTGGTGCATCGGTTTGGACTTAGAGATATATTTTCGACGTGAAAATGTTCCGATACAACTTTTGAACCAGGATAGTTAGAGAGATGATTTTTTCTGGGATGTACGTGGATCGGGGAATGGATTGTGGGAAATAACTTGCCATGACCGAGGTGTCCTCGAATTTTTTTTTTTTTCGAAAAAAATTTTCTGATTGTGGAATTTTCTCAAATTTGATTTGGTTGCCTCCTAATGTGTTCTAAAAGAGTAAATCAGTAATCGGAATCGAAAAATATTTTTCGGATTTTTTTTTTTTTCGAAAAAAATTTTCTGATCGTGGAATTTCCTCAAATTCGATTTGGTTGCCTTCTAATGTGTTTTTAAAGCGTAAATCAGTAATCAGAATCAATATTCATTGTCGACTTTAATTTTTATAAGGAAAAATGTTCACGTCCTTAAACGCCTCCCCATCATCAGCCCGAGTCCAAGTCGATGTCAGTCCCGAGCGGACGGTGTCAGATACTACCTATCGCCGAGGTCTGGACTTGGCGAGATATTACGACGTGAAATGTTCCGATACAACTTTTGAACCAGGATAGTTAGAGAGATGATTTCTTCTATGTTGTACGTTGATTGTGGAATGAAATACGGAAAATAACTCGCCATGACCGAGGTGATTACGATTTTTTTTTTTTTTTGAAAAAAATTTTCTGATCGTGGAATTTTCTCAAATTTGATTTGGTTGCCTCCTTATATGTTCTAGTAGCGATAATCAACAATCAGAATCAAAATCCATGGTCGGGTTTGATTTTTATAAGGAAAAATGTTCACGTCCTTTTTTACAACCCCGACTCATTGACGATGTTAGAACCGAGCCGGCGGTGTCAGATACGACCGATCGCCCCGGTCCCGATCGTCATTTACGTTGTGCATCGGTCTGCCCGAGATTACGTGGTGCATCGGTATGATCGAGTTTACGTGGTGCATCGGTAAGATCCAATTCACGTTCTGCATCGGTAAGATCCAATTCACGTTCTGCATCGGTAAGATCCAGTTCACGTGGTGCATCGGTAAGATGGAGATTACGTGGTGCATCGGTAAGATCGAGATTACGTGGTGCATCGGTAAGATCTACTTTACGTTCTGCATCGGTCTGCCCTTGTTTACGTGGTGCATCGGTAAGATCGAGATTACGTGAAGCATCGGTATGATCGAGTTTACGTTCTGCATCGGTCTGCCCGATATTACGTGGTGCATCGGTCTGCCCTAGTTTACGTGGTGCATCGGTTTGGACTTAGAGATATATTTTCGACGTGAAAATGTTCCGATACAACTTTTGAACCAGGATAGTTAGAGAGATGATTTTTTCTGGGATGTACGTGGATCGGGGAATGGATTGTGGGAAATAACTTGCCATGACCGAGGTGTCCTCGAATTTTTTTTTTTTTCGAAAAAAATTTTCTGATTGTGGAATTTTCTCAAATTTGATTTGGTTGCCTCCTAATGTGTTCTAAAAGAGTAAATCAGTAATCGGAATCGAAAAATATTTTTCGGATTTTTTTTTTTTTCGAAAAAAATTTTCTGATCGTGGAATTTCCTCAAATTCGATTTGGTTGCCTTCTAATGTGTTTTTAAAGCGTAAATCAGTAATCAGAATCAATATTCATTATCGACTTTAATTTTTATAAGGAAAAATGTTCACGTCCTTAAACGCCTCCCCATCATCAGCCCGAGTCCAAGTCGATGTCAGTCCCGAGCGGACGGTGTCAGATACTACCTATCGCCGAGGTCTGGACTTGGCGAGATATTACGACGTGAAATGTTCCGATACAACTTTTGAACCAGGATAGTTAGAGAGATGATTTCTTCTATGTTGTACGTTGATTGTGGAATGAAATACGGAAAATAACTCGCCATGACCGAGGTGATTACGATTTTTTTTTTTTTTCGAAAAAAATTTTCTGATCGTGGAATTTTCTCAAATTTGATTTGGTTGCCTCCTTATATGTTCTAGTAGCGATAATCAACAATCAGAATCAAAATCCATGGTCGGGTTTGATTTTTATAAGGAAAAATGTTCACGTCCTTTTTTACAACCCCGACTCATTGACGATGTTAGAACCGAGCCGGCGGTGTCAGATACGACCGATCGCCCCGGTCCCGATCGTCATTTACGTTGTGCATCGGTCTGCCCGAGATTACGTGGTGCATCGGTATGATCGAGTTTACGTGGTGCATCGGTAAGATCCAATTCACGTTCTGCATCGGTAAGATCCAATTCACGTTCTGCATCGGTAAGATCCAGTTCACGTGGTGCATCGGTAAGATGGAGATTACGTGGTGCATCGGTAAGATCGAGATTACGTGGTGCATCGGTAAGATCTACTTTACGTTCTGCATCGGTCTGCCCTTGTTTACGTGGTGCATCGGTAAGATCGAGATTACGTGAAGCATCGGTATGATCGAGTTTACGTTCTGCATCGGTCTGCCCGATATTACGTGGTGCATCGGTCTGCCCTAGTTTACGTGGTGCATCGGTTTGGACTTAGAGATATATTTTCGACGTGAAAATGTTCCGATACAACTTTTGAACCAGGATAGTTAGAGAGATGATTTTTTCTGGGATGTACGTGGATCGGGGAATGGATTGTGGGAAATAACTTGCCATGACCGAGGTGTCCTCGAATTTTTTTTTTTTTCGAAAAAAATTTTCTGATTGTGGAATTTTCTCAAATTTGATTTGGTTGCCTCCTAATGTGTTCTAAAAGAGTAAATCAGTAATCGGAATCGAAAAATATTTTTCGGATTTTTTTTTTTTTCGAAAAAAATTTTCTGATCGTGGAATTTCCTCAAATTCGATTTGGTTGCCTTCTAATGTGTTTTTAAAGCGTAAATCAGTAATCAGAATCAATATTCATTGTCGACTTTAATTTTTATAAGGAAAAATGTTCACGTCCTTAAACGCCTCCCCATCATCAGCCCGAGTCCAAGTCGATGTCAGTCCCGAGCGGACGGTGTCAGATACCACCTATCGCCGAGGTCTGGACTTGGCGAGATATTACGACGTGAAATGTTCCGATACAACTTTTGAACCAGGATAGTTAGAGAGATGATTTCTTCTATGTTGTACGTTGATTGTGGAATGAAATACGGAAAATAACTCGCCATGACCGAGGTGATTACGATTTTTTTTTTTTTTCGAAAAAAATTTTCTGATCGTGGAATTTTCTCAAATTTGATTTGGTTGCCTCCTTATATGTTCTAGTAGCGATAATCAACAATCAGAATCAAAATCCATGGTCGGGTTTGATTTTTATAAGGAAAAATGTTCACGTCCTTTTTTACAACCCCGACTCATTGACGATGTTAGAACCGAGCCGGCGGTGTCAGATACGACCGATCGCCCCGGTCCCGATCGTCATTTACGTTGTGCATCGGTCTGCCCGAGATTACGTGGTGCATCGGTCTGGACTTAGAGATATATTTTCGACGTGAAAATGTTCCGATACAACTTTTGAACTAGGATAGTTAGAGAGATGATTTTTTCTGGGATGTACGTTGATTGGGGAATGGATTGTGGGAAATAACTTGCCATGACCGAGGTGTTCTCGAATTTTTTTTTTTTTTTCGAAAAAAATTTTCTGATTGTGGAATTTTCTCAAATTTGATTTGGTTGCCTCCTAATGTGTTCTAATAGCGATAATCAACAATCAGAATCAAAATCCATGGTCGGGTTTGATTTTTATAAGGAATAATGTTCACGTCCTTTTTCGCCTATGTTCTTTTTCGACGTGAAAAGTTCCGATACAACTTTTGAACCAGGATAGTTAGAGAGATGATTTTTTCTGGGATGTATGTTGATTGACGTACGAAACTTGGAAAAAAAATAGAAAAGACCGAGGTACTCTAGAAAAAAAATTTATTGAAAATATTTTTTTGATTTCGGAATTAATTCGAAATTCATTCAGATGTCTTCTATCAATATCGCGAAAGAAAAATCAATAATCAGAATCGATATTCATCTAAGATTATTTCCTTTTGGATTGTGTTAACATTCGGTACGATCTTGTCTACGTGATGCATCGGTTTGTTTCTCGGCTCTTGTGAGCAAGTTGGACACTCGAGACGGCCTCCATCGATCGGATTAGGCGGGCTTTAATGTTAACGTGCTGCATCGGTGTGATCTTGTTTACGTCATGCATCGGTATAGCTTTAAATCGCGCCGTAAAGTCGTTCACGTCATGCATCGGTATCTTAAATCGCGCCGAAAAGTCGTTCACGTCATGCATCGGTATCTTAAATCGCGCCGTAAAGTCGTTCACGTCATGCATCGGTATCTTAAATCGAGCCGAAAAGTCGTTCACGTCATGCATCGGTGGCACAAAAAAAAGACGCCGATGCATGACGTGAGCCGACTTTTCGGCGCGATTTAAGATACCGATGCATGACGTGAACGACTTTAC
>NC_059508.1:29580113-29585113 GCF_914767665.1 Harmonia axyridis | reverse complement strand
CGTCCGATCGATCTAGGCCGTCTCGAACCACCCATCGCGCATCGAAAGTCGCATCTCTCGAACTCCGATCCGGAAATCGGCCGATGCATCACGTTAACTATTTCTTATATATCTAATATAATATACATGGAGACGGTAAGAATTCTTTTAATCGAAGATATACATATACTTCTCATCAATATCCAAAAGCTTATCGAAAAATAAATTACTCAACTTTTACGTGAAGAATCGTTCACCCAAACCTTATCCCCTATATATGTCAGGAGAACCCAAGGTTCCCCTCCAGACACGATTTAGCAAACTTTTCCCGATCGATCCGACCCACCGAGGCCGTCTCGACCGTCCGCTGCGCCTACTAGGGCCGATTTCTTCGGACTCCGATCAGAAAATATACCGATGCATGTCGTTAACACCTAGTCCGCCTCGTCCGATCTATCTAAACAGTCTCGACGCACCCAACACTCTTTCAAAGTCGGATTACTCGGACTCAATCTGAAAATGGACCGATGCATGACGTCAACACTTAGCCCGCCTCGTCTGATCTATCTAAGCCATCTCGACCCACCCAACACGCCTTCCAAGTCGGATCACTCGGACTTCGATCTGAAAATCTCCGGACTCATTTTTATGAATATCCCCAGTCAGTAAGAACGTTATTTCGCCAATATATACCAACAATAAACCATATTCCAATAGCTGAACCAAAAATATAATTCCCGATCCAAACGTTCTGCATCGCCCAACGCGACCACCTTCCCTATATATGTCAGGAGAGCACAGGGTTCCCCTCCAGACAACACTTACGCTCTATCCCCGACTCTCGGTCGATCGATAGGCCAGGTCAGCGGTGTCTGTTTCGGCCGAAGCTCGGACTTTGGTCAAAATGTTCCGATACAAAATTTGAACCAAGATAGATACAGATATGATTCCTTCTTAAATATACGTTGATTATCGAACAGAATATGGTAAATATTTTGCGATGACCGAGGATTTCATGAATTTTTTTTTTTTTTCGAAAAAATTTTCTATTATCGGAATTTCCTCAAATTTCATTTGGTTGCCTACTAATGCATATTAAAAACGATAATCAACAATCAGAATCATTATTTATCATTTATTTCAATTTTTATAATGAAAAACGTTCACGTCCTTTCGCGCCTCTCGATCGTCGTTTACGTGATGCATCGGTCAGCCCTAGTTTACGTGGTGCATCGGTAAGATCGAGTTCACGTTCTGCATCGGTAAGATCCAGTTCACGTGGTGCATCGGTAAGATCGAGATTACGTGGTGCATCGGTAAGATCGAGTTTACGTGGTGCATCGGTAAGATCCAATTCACGTTCTGCATCGGTAAGATCCAGTTCACGTGGTGCATCGGTGAGATCGAGTTTACGTTCTGCATCGGTGTGATCTAGTTTACGTTGTGCATCGGTAAGATCGAGATTACGTGAAGCATCGGTATGATCGAGTTTACGTTCTGCATCGGTCTGGACTTAGAGATATATTTTCGACGTGAAAATGTTCCGATACAACTTTTGAACCAGGATAGTTAGAGAGATGATTTTTTCTGGGATGTACGTTGATTGGGGAATGGATTGTGGAAAATAACTTGCCATGACCGAGGTGTTCTCGAATTTTTTTTTTTTTTCGAAAAATATTTTCTGATTTTGGATTTTACTCAAATTTGATTTCGTTGCCTTCTAATGTGTTCTAAAAGAGTAAATCAGTAATCAGAATCGAAAAATATTTTTCGGATTTTTTTTTTTTTGAAAAAAAATTTTCTGATTTTGGAATTTCCTCAAATTTGATTTGGTTGCCTTCTAATGTGTTTTTAAAGCGTAAATCAGTAATCAGAATCAATATTCATTGTCGACTTTAATTTTTATAAGGAAAAATGTTCACGTCCTTAAACGCCTCCCCATCATCAGCCCGAGTCCAAGTCGATGTCAGTCCCGAGCGGACGGTGTCAGATACTACCTATCGCCCCGGTCTGGACTTGGCGAGGTATTTCGACGTGAAATGTTCCGATACAACTTTTGAACCAGGATAGTTAGAGAGATGATTTCTTCTATGTTGTACGTTGATTGTGGAATGGATTGTGGGAAATAACTTGCCATGACCCAGGTGTTCTTGAATTTTTTTTTTTTTCGAAAAAAATTTTCTGATCTTGAAATTTCCTCAAATCTGATTGCGTTGCCTTCTAATGTGTTCTAAAAGAGTAAATCAGTAATCAGAATCAATATTCATTGTCGACTTTAATTTTTATAAGGAAAAATGTTCACGTCCTTAAACGCCTCTCCATCGTTACCCCGACTCCAAGACGATGTTAGACCGGAGCGGACGGTGTCAGATGCGACCGATCTCCCCGGTCTGGACTTAGCGAGATATTCCGACGTGAAATGTTCCGATACAAAAATTTAACTGTGATAGTTAGAGAGATGGTTCCTTTTGTGATGTACGTTGATTGTGTAATAGAATATGGAAATAAACTTGAGATGACCGAGGTCTTCTGGGATTTTTTTTTTTTTTCGAAAAATATTTTTCGATTTCGGAAATCCCTCAAATTTCATTGAGATATGTCCTAATGTGTTCTTAAAGCTTAAATCAACAATCAGAATTAATATCCAAAAGTTATTTCATTTTTTATGAGGAAAAACGTTCACGTCCTTTCCGCTCCCAAAAAGTGAGATATCATAGAAAATATCGCAATATATGTTGTTTACGGCCATACCACGCTGAAATTGCCAGTTCTCGTCAGAACACTGAAGCCAAGCAGCGTCGGGCGCGGTTAGTACTTGGATGGGTGACCGCTTGGGAACACCGCGTGCTGTAAGCTTTTTTTTTACGTTCTGCATCGGTCTGCCGAGATAACGTGGTGCATCGGTATGATCGAGTTTACGTTCTGCATCGGTAAGATCGAGATTACGTGATGCATCGGTAAGATTGAGATTACGTGGTGCATCGGTAAGATCGAGATTACGTGGTGCATCGGTAAGATCGAGTTTACGTGGTGCATCGGTAAGATCCAATTCACGTTCTGCATCGGTAAGATCCAGTTCACGTGGTGCATCGGTGAGATTGAGATTACGTGGTGCATCGGTAAGATCGAGTTTACGTGGTGCATCGGTAAGATCCAATTCACGTTCTGCATCGGTAAGATCCAGTTCACGTGGTGCATCGGTAAGATTGAGATTACGTGGTGCATCGGTAAGATCGAGTTTACGTGGTGCATCGGTAAGATCCAATTCACGTTCTGCATCGGTAAGATCCAGTTCACGTGGTGCATCGGTAAGATTGAGATTACGTGGTGCATCGGTAAGATCGAGTTTACGTGGTGCATCGGTAAGATCCAATTCACGTTCTGCATCGGTAAGATCCAGTTCACGTGGTGCATCGGTAAGATGGAGATTACGTGGTGCATCGGTAAGATCGAGATTACGTGGTGCATCGGTAAGATCTACTTTACGTTCTGCATCGGTCTGCCCTTGTTTACGTGGTGCATCGGTAAGATCGAGATTACGTGAAGCATCGGTATGATCGAGTTTACGTTCTGCATCGGTCTGCCCGATATTACGTGGTGCATCGGTTCAGCCCTAGTTTACGTTGTGCATCGGTCTGGACTTAGAGATATATTTTCGACGTGAAAATGTTCCGATACAACTTTTGAACCAGGATAGTTAGAGAGATGATTTTTTCTGTGATGTACGTCGATTGGGGAATGGATTGTGGAAAATAACTTGCCATGACCGAGGTGTCCTCGAATTTTTTTTTTTTTCGAAAAAAATTTTCTGATTGTGGAATTTTCTCAAATTTGATTTGGTTGCCTCCTAATGTGTTCTAAAAGAGTAAATCAGTAATAGGAATCGAAAAATATTTTTCGGATTTTTTTTTTTTTCGAAAAAAATTTTCTGATCGTGGAATTTCCTCAAATTCGATTTGGTTGCCTTCTAATGTGTTTTTAAAGCGTAAATCAGTAATCAGAATCAATATTCATTGTCGACTTTAATTTTTATAAGGAAAAATGTTCACGTCCTTAAACGCCTCCCCATCATCAGCCCGAGTCCAAGTCGATGTCAGTCCCGAGCGGACGGTGTCAGATACTACCTATCGCCGAGGTCTGGACTTGGCGAGATATTACGACGTGAAATGTTCCGATACAACTTTTGAACCAGGATAGTTAGAGAGATGATTTCTTCTATGTTGTACGTTGATTGTGGAATGAAATACGGAAAATAACTCGCCATGACCGAGGTGATTACGATTTTTTTTTTTTTTTCGAAAAAAATTTTCTGATCGTGGAATTTTCTCAAATTTGATTTGGTTGCCTCCTTATATGTTCTAATAGCGATAATCAACAATCAGAATCAAAATCCATGATCGGGTTTGATTTTTATAAGGAAAAATGTTCACGTCCTTTTTTTCAACCCCGACTCATTGACGATGTTAGAACCGAGCCGGCGGTGTCAGATACGACCGATCGCCCCGGTCCCGATCGTCATTCACGTTGTGCATCGGTCTGCCCGAGATTACGTGGTGCATCGGTCTGGACTTAGAGATATATTTTCGACGTGAAAATGTTCCGATACAACTTTTGAACCAGGATAGTTAGAGAGATGATTTTTTCTGGGATGTACGTTGATTGGGGAATGGATTGTGGAAAATAACTTGCCATGACCGAGGTGTCCTCGAATTTTTTTTTTTTTTTCGAAAAAAATTTTCTGATCGTGGAATTTTCTCAAATTTGATTTGGTTGCCTCCTAATGTGTTCTAATAGCGATAATCAACAATCAGAATCAAAATCCATGGTCGGGTTTGGTTTTTATAAGGAATAATGTTCACGTCCTTTTTTTCAACCCCGACTCATTGACGATGTTAGAACCGAGCCGGCGGTGTCAGATACGACCGATCGCCCCGGTCCCGATCGTCATTTACGTTGTGCATCGGTCTGCCCGAGATTACGTGGTGCATCGGTCTGGACTTAGAGATATATTTTCGACGTGA
>NC_059508.1:29572613-29575113 GCF_914767665.1 Harmonia axyridis | reverse complement strand
AGTTTGAGAATAGGTTGAGGTCGTTTCGACCCAATGCCTCTAATCATATCGCTTTAACCGGATGAGACTCGTATGCAACGAGCGCCAGCTATCCTGAGGGAAACTCGGAGGGAACCAGCTACTAGATGGTTCGATTAGTCTTTCGCCCCTATACCCAGTTCCGACGATCGATTTGCACGTCAGAATCGCTACGGACCTCCATCAGGGTTTCCCCTGACTTCGTCCTGACCAAGCATAGTTCACCATCTTTCGGGTCCCAGCGTGTACGCTCTTGGTGCGCCTCCTCTCGCAATGAGAATGAGGCGCCCCGGGAATGCGGGTCAGTCATGGAGACCGACCATCTTCCCTTAGTTCACATAAAGTGAAACCGTTACTTTCATTGCGCCTTTGGGTTTAGTGATTCCAATGACTCGCGCACCACGCTAGACTCCTTGGTCCGTGTTTCAAGACGGGTCCTGAAAGTACCCAAAGCAATAGCGATCGCTGATCGCTTGTCTGTCCAAGAACACCGCGGCGAACAGTCGCAAACGGACGGAATCGGCACTAGGTCCGATCGCCATCACAATTCACATACTTGCCACGGGCCGGACGCGAACTAAGTCGCGGCCTCCCGCCATCAGTAAACCGTCGAGCGAGCTGTTCGGAAACCCAGTGTCCGTAAACATCGGAAAATCCGAGCTCACGGGCTACACTCGAGACCGTAGAACAGCACCCAACGGATCGCGACGACCTACTAGGGGAGAAGTGCACGCGTCCGAAGCCGGAGATGAACCGAAGGGAACAGCCAACGCGAACGTCGCCGTTTCCACAGTCAGTAAATCCCAACAACAGGCGCGAATGAATCTCCCCATTCGACCTTTCGGGTTTCTCAGGTTTACCCCTGAACGGTTTCACGTACTCTTGAACTCTCTCTTCAAAGTTCTTTTCAACTTTCCCTCACGGTACTTGTTCGCTATCGGTCTCGTGGTTATATTTAGCCTTAGATGGAGTTTACCACCCACTTAGGGCTGCACTCTCAAGCAACCCGACTCTAAGAAGAGATCCTCTAGCAAGCCGCAGCGGTCGCTACGGGCCTGGCACCCTCTATGGGCGATGGCCCCATTCAAGATGGACTTGAACGCGCCGCGAACTCGCCAGATAATGGATCCTTCCAAACACCACATCTCCCGGCGACCGGTTACGATCGCGGGATTCAGTGCTGGGCTAATCCCTGTTCGCTCGCCGCTACTAAGGGAATCCTAGTTAGTTTCTTTTCCTCCGCTTAATAATATGCTTAAATTCAGCGGGTAGTCTCACCTGTCCTGAGGTCGTATGTTCAAATCATCGAAACGTTCCGAAACTAACCTTTGGCGGCTCATAAAATCACGTACCTTACGCGAGGGAGTTAGCCTACTCAAAGGCGTCTATTATCTCCTGCTCCGTATGGCGGATCATGCGAATCCAAGCAAAGTGCTTCGGTGTTTCGGGGGTGCGCTCATGAAAGCTCATCCGCAACGCGCGACAACTGGCACATTAAAGCGATCGGACGTCGTTCAGATTTCTCGGACACGACGATCGCATGTCTACAGTCATGGGCGCAGATCGAGCAATACCACGACACCACAATATATGCTTTCGCAATTCAAGACGGCGCGTTACGAAAACAACTCCTCATCATTCCAACACACGAGGCGTCGAAACGACAGAACGTTGATCGTCACGCGGCAAACCGTCCAACTCGCCCAAATGACCTTCGGTACAGGATCAACGTTAGACGACCTTTACGTCGTCACTTCGTCAAGCCATAACGTCTGGCCGGGCAGTCTTTGTAATGGAACCGACCCTCAGTCAGGAGTGGTCCGAGGACAGTGTCCGAGGACCGCAATGTGCGTTCGAAATGTCGATGTTCATGTGTCCTGCAGTTCGCATGTTGACGCGCAATTAGCTGCGTTCTTCATCGACCCACGAGCCAAGTGATCCACCGTTCAGGGTAATCTTTTATGTTCGATTTCTCGGTACTAGTCGCAATGGACTTTCCCTCGAAATACGAGACGCCAACTGCGAACCTCCTCGAGAATGACATTCCAATGACTGAGACGACCCACTGAAGGGTCAATACGTCAGTCGATCGGCGCAAAATCTTCGGTTCAACTAGTTTGCGTACTAATCTAGTGACAATTATCGTAAAAAATTCGGACGGAGACAAACGTCGCAGACAATCCCGAAAGAGCATAAAAACGCTAATGTAACGGGCGTCGCACAACGTCGACGTCTTCGTCCCTGGAATAGATCGTCCTACCGAAGTCCGTAGACAACGGTAACGACTGATCGATTTCGGGCGAGAATCTTTAAAACCTGCAGCCGGCTCCTCGTTCCGTGCCAAACACGAAACTTCGCCCAGCCACGAACGCGGCAATCCAAGCGCTTCGAATCCTTATTCCGAGCACATCACGAGACTTCGCCCAACTACGAACGTCAGCATAAGCAGCCGGCTCCTCGTTCCATCAAGGAACTTCGCCCA
>NC_059508.1:29560113-29570113 GCF_914767665.1 Harmonia axyridis | reverse complement strand
TGTACTGAGACATGCATGGCTTAATCTTTGAGACAAGCATATGACTACTGGCAGGATCAACCAGGGAACTGCGTGCTTATACGATCGGTCCACGAGATTGCCGGTATGGCCAAACCCGTTCGCCTCTCGTCATGTGGCACTAGCCATGTCGATTGACTTCGACTAGCGCCGCACATCAGTAAGTGCAAGTCCTCGACGAAACGACGTAACAGCCCCCAGTCAGCATGAGACTCAAGCTATATATACATCATCATCATCTCGGACAAAACACCGATCAAAAATGAGAAAGTTTCTAGAAACAATCCCTCGCCAAGGCGTCCATATATAATACGAACCCCCGGCTATCAACTAATTTCTTATACACATTCCATCTCGACCCTTCGCTATACATGTGAATATAACGACACGGTGATTCGAGATTCAACAATATTTGTCGCTCGGAACGAATTGAGTGGTTGCAAATTTTTTGTGAACATAACCCGCAACGGGCAGAGGATCACGATTTTAAGGTTGGTCGCTTAAAGGCCATTCGACTACAAAGAGACGAAGCGGACCGCGACCTCGCTGCATGAGGTTGACGAAAGCGACCCAAGATGCGAAAGCCGAAACCAACACACCTTGCCAGTACCCAAACGCCGAGGTCGGATTCGGGTCTACCACTTACCAACTGAATATCATCCTAAAAAGAACTCCAAACAGTCTAGGACAGGACCCATTCTCCACCCCTTCTATATATGTCAGGAGAACCCCGGATTCCCCTCCAGACACGATTTAGCAAACTTTTCCCGATCGATCCGACCCACCGAGGCCGTTTCGACCGTTCGCCGCGCCTACTAGAGCTGATTTCTTCGGACTCCGATCAGAAAATCCGCCGATGCATGTCGTTAACACCTAGTCCGCCTCGTCCGATCGATCGAGGCCGTTTCGACCGTTCGCCGCGCCTACTAGAGCTGATTTCTTCGGACTCCGATCAGAAAATCCGCCGATGCATGTCGTTAACACCTAGTCCGCCTCGTCCGATCGATCTAGGCCGTCTCGATCCACCCATCGCGCATCGAAAGTCGCATCTCTCGAACTCCGATCCGGAAATCGGCCGATGCATCACGTTAACTATTTCTTATATATCTAATATAATATACATCGAGACGGTAAGAATTCTTTTAATCGAAGATATACATATACTTCTCATCAATATCCAAAAGCTTATCGAAAAATAAATTACTCAACTTTTACGTGAAGAATCGTTCACCCAAACCTTATCCCCTATATGTCAGGAGAACCCAAGGTTCCCCTCCAGACACGATTTAGCAAACTTTTCCCGATCGATCCGACCCACCGAGGCCGTCTCGACCGTCCGCTGCGCCTACTAGGGCCGATTTCTTCGGACTCCGATCAGAAAATATACCGATGCATGTCGTTAACACCTAGTCCGCCTCGTCCGATCTATCTAAACAGTCTCGACGCACCCAACACTCTTTCAAAGTCGGATTACTCGGACTCAATCTGAAAATGGACCGATGCATGACGTCAACACTTAGCCCGCCTCGTCTGATCGATCTAAGCCATCTCGACCCACCCAACACGCCTTCCAAGTCGGATCACTCGGACTTCGATCTGAAAATCTCCGGACTCATTTTTATGAATATCCCCAGTCAGTAAGAACGTTATTTCGCCAATATATACCAACAATAAACCATATTCCAATAGCTGAACCAAAAATATAATTCCCGATCCAAACGTTCTGCATCGCCCAACGCGACCACCTTCCCTATATATGTCAGGAGAGCACAGGGTTCCCCTCCAGACAACACTTACGCTCTATCCCCGACTCTCGGTCGATCGATAGGCCAGGTCAGCGGTGTCTGTTTCGGCCGAAGCTCGGACTTTGGTCAAAATGTTCCGATACAAAATTTGAACCAAGATAGATACAGATATGATTCCTTCTTAAATATACGTTGATTATCGAACAGAATATGGTAAATATTTTGCGATGACCGAGGATTTCATGAATTTTTTTTTTTTTCGAAAAAATTTTCTGTTATCGGAATTTCCTCAAATTTCATTTGGTTGCCTACTAATGCATATTAAAAACGATAATCAACAATCAGAATCATTATTTATCATTTATTTCATTTTTATAATGAAAAACGTTCACGTCCTTTCGCGCCTCTCGATCGTCGTTTACGTGATGCATCGGTCAGCCCTAGTTTACGTGGTGCATCGGTAAGATCGAGTTCACGTTCTGCATCGGTAAGATCCAGTTCACGTGGTGCATCGGTAAGATCGAGATTACGTGGTGCATCGGTAAGATCGAGTTTACGTGGTGCATCGGTAAGATCCAATTCACGTTCTGCATCGGTAAGATCCAGTTCACGTGGTGCATCGGTGAGATCGAGTTTACGTTCTGCATCGGTGTGATCTAGTTTACGTTGTGCATCGGTAAGATCGAGATTACGTGAAGCATCGGTATGATCGAGTTTACGTTCTGCATCGGTCTGGACTTAGAGATATATTTTCGACGTGAAAATGTTCCGATACAACTTTTGAACCAGGATAGTTAGAGAGATGATTTTTTCTGGGATGTACGTTGATTGGGGAATGGATTGTGGAAAATAACTTGCCATGACCGAGGTGTTCTCGAATTTTTTTTTTTTTCGAAAAATATTTTCTGATTTTGGATTTTACTCAAATTTGATTTCGTTGCCTTCTAATGTGTTCTAAAAGAGTAAATCAGTAATCAGAATCGAAAAATATTTTTCGGATTTTTTTTTTTTTTTGAAAAAAAATTTTCTGATTTTGGAATTTCCTCAAATTTGATTTGGTTGCCTTCTAATGTGTTTTTAAAGCGTAAATCAGTAATCAGAATCAATAAGGAAAAATGTTCACGTCCTTAAACGCCTCCCCATCATTAGCCCGAGTCCAAGTCGATGTCAGTCCCGAGCGGACGGTGTCAGATACTACCTATCGCCCCGGTCTGGACTTGGCGAGGTATTTCGACGTGAAATGTTCCGATACAACTTTTGAACCAGGATAGTTAGAGAGATGATTTCTTCTATGTTGTACGTTGATTGTGGAATGGATTGTGGGAAATAACTTGCCATGACCCAGGTGTTCTTGAATTTTTTTTTTTTTCGAAAAAAATTTTCTGATCTTGAAATTTCCTCAAATCTGATTGCGTTGCCTTCTAATGTGTACTAAAAGAGTAAATCAGTAATCAGAATCAATATTCATTGTCGACTTTAATTTTTATAAGGAAAAATGTTCACGTCCTTAAACGCCTCTCCATCGTTACCCCGACTCCAAGACGATGTTAGACCGGAGCGGACGGTGTCAAATGCGACCGATCTCCCCGGTCTGGACTTAGCGAGATATTCCGACGTGAAATGTTCCGATACAAAAATTTAACTGTGATAGTTAGAGAGATGGTTCCTTTTGTGATGTACGTTGATTGTGTAATAGAATATGGAAATAAACTTGAGATGACCGAGGTCTTCTGGGATTTTTTTTTTTTTTCGAAAAATATTTTTCGATTTCGGAAATCCCTCAAATTTCATTGAGATATGTCCTAATGTGTTCTTAAAACTTAAATCAACAATCAGAATTAATATCCAAAAGTTATTTCATTTTTTATAAGGAAAAACGTTCACGTCCTTTCCGCTCCCAAAAAGTGAGATATCATAGAAAATATCGCTATATTTGTTGTTTACGGCCATACCACGCTGAAATTGCCAGTTCTCGTCAGAACACTGAAGCCAAGCAGCGTCGGGCGCGGTTAGTACTTGGATGGGTGACCGCTTGGGAACACCGCGTGCTGTAAGCTTTTTTTTTACGTTCTGCATCGGTCTGCCGAGATAACGTGGTGCATCGGTATGATCGAGTTTACGTTCTGCATCGGTAAGATCGAGATTACGTGGTGCATCGGTAAGATTGAGATTACGTGGTGCATCGGTAAGATCGAGTTTACGTGGTGCATCGGTAAGATCCAATTCACGTTCTGCATCGGTAAGATCCAGTTCACGTGGTGCATCGGTAAGATCGAGATTACGTGGTGCATCGGTAAGATCGAGTTTACGTGGTGCATCGGTAAGATCCAATTCACGTTCTGCATCGGTAAGATCCAGTTCACGTGGTGCATCGGTAAGATGGAGATTACGTGGTGCATCGGTAAGATCGAGTTTACGTGGTGCATCGGTAAGATCCAATTCACGTTCTGCATCGGTAAGATCCAGTTCACGTGGTGCATCGGTAAGATTGAGATTACGTGGTGCATCGGTAAGATCGAGTTTACGTGGTGCATCGGTAAGATCCAATTCACGTTCTGCATCGGTAAGATCCAGTTCACGTGGTGCATCGGTAAGATCGAGATTACGTGGTGCATCGGTAAGATCGAGTTTACGTGGTGCATCGGTAAGATCCAATTCACGTTCTGCATCGGTAAGATCCAGTTCACGTGGTGCATCGGTAAGATCGAGATTACGTGGTGCATCGGTAAGATCGAGTTCACGTGGTGCATCGGTAAGATCGAGATTACGTGGTGCATCGGTAAGATCGAGATTACGTGGTGCATCGGTAAGATCTACTTTACGTTCTGCATCGGTCTGCCCTTGTTTACGTGGTGCATCGGTAAGATCGAGATTACGTGAAGCATCGGTATGATCGAGTTTACGTTCTGCATCGGTCTGCCCGATATTACGTGGTGCATCGGTCTGCCCTAGTTTACGTGGTGCATCGGTTTGGACTTAGAGATATATTTTCGACGTGAAAATGTTCCGATACAACTTTTGAACCAGGATAGTTAGAGAGATGATTTTTTCTGGGATGTACGTGGATCGGGGAATGGATTGTGGGAAATAACTTGCCATGACCGAGGTGTCCTCGAATTTTTTTTTTTTTCGAAAAAAATTTTCTGATTGTGGAATTTTCTCAAATTTGATTTGGTTGCCTCCTAATGTGTTCTAAAAGAGTAAATCAGTAATCGGAATCGAAAAATATTTTTCGGATTTTTTTTTTTTTCGAAAAAAATTTTCTGATCGTGGAATTTCCTCAAATTCGATTTGGTTGCCTTCTAATGTGTTTTTAAAGCGTAAATCAGTAATCAGAATCAATATTCATTGTCGACTTTAATTTTTATAAGGAAAAATGTTCACGTCCTTAAACGCCTCCCCATCATCAGCCCGAGTCCAAGTCGATGTCAGTCCCGAGCGGACGGTGTCAGATACTACCTATCGCCGAGGTCTGGACTTGGCGAGATATTACGACGTGAAATGTTCCGATACAACTTTTGAACCAGGATAGTTAGAGAGATGATTTCTTCTATGTTGTACGTTGATTGTGGAATGAAATACGGAAAATAACTCGCCATGACCGAGGTGATTACGATTTTTTTTTTTTTTCGAAAAAAATTTTCTGATCGTGGAATTTTCTCAAATTTGATTTGGTTGCCTCCTTATATGTTCTAGTAGCGATAATCAACAATCAGAATCAAAATCCATGGTCGGGTTTGATTTTTATAAGGAAAAATGTTCACGTCCTTTTTTACAACCCCGACTCATTGACGATGTTAGAACCGAGCCGGCGGTGTCAGATACGACCGATCGCCCCGGTCCCGATCGTCATTTACGTTGTGCATCGGTCTGCCCGAGATTACGTGGTGCATCGGTATGATCGAGTTTACGTGGTGCATCGGTAAGATCCAATTCACGTTCTGCATCGGTAAGATCCAATTCACGTTCTGCATCGGTAAGATCCAGTTCACGTGGTGCATCGGTAAGATGGAGATTACGTGGTGCATCGGTAAGATCGAGATTACGTGGTGCATCGGTAAGATCTACTTTACGTTCTGCATCGGTCTGCCCTTGTTTACGTGGTGCATCGGTAAGATCGAGATTACGTGAAGCATCGGTATGATCGAGTTTACGTTCTGCATCGGTCTGCCCGATATTACGTGGTGCATCGGTCTGCCCTAGTTTACGTGGTGCATCGGTTTGGACTTAGAGATATATTTTCGACGTGAAAATGTTCCGATACAACTTTTGAACCAGGATAGTTAGAGAGATGATTTTTTCTGGGATGTACGTGGATCGGGGAATGGATTGTGGGAAATAACTTGCCATGACCGAGGTGTCCTCGAATTTTTTTTTTTTTCGAAAAAAATTTTCTGATTGTGGAATTTTCTCAAATTTGATTTGGTTGCCTCCTAATGTGTTCTAAAAGAGTAAATCAGTAATCGGAATCGAAAAATATTTTTCGGATTTTTTTTTTTTTCGAAAAAAATTTTCTGATCGTGGAATTTCCTCAAATTCGATTTGGTTGCCTTCTAATGTGTTTTTAAAGCGTAAATCAGTAATCAGAATCAATATTCATTGTCGACTTTAATTTTTATAAGGAAAAATGTTCACGTCCTTAAACGCCTCCCCATCATCAGCCCGAGTCCAAGTCGATGTCAGTCCCGAGCGGACGGTGTCAGATACTACCTATCGCCGAGGTCTGGACTTGGCGAGATATTACGACGTGAAATGTTCCGATACAACTTTTGAACCAGGATAGTTAGAGAGATGATTTCTTCTATGTTGTACGTTGATTGTGGAATGAAATACGTAAAATAACTCGCCATGACCGAGGTGATTACGATTTTTTTTTTTTTTCGAAAAAAATTTTCTGATCGTGGAATTTTCTCAAATTTGATTTGGTTGCCTCCTTATATGTTCTAGTAGCGATAATCAACAATCAGAATCAAAATCCATGGTCGGGTTTGATTTTTATAAGGAAAAATGTTCACGTCCTTTTTTACAACCCCGACTCATTGACGATGTTAGAACCGAGCCGGCGGTGTCAGATACGACCGATCGCCCCGGTCCCGATCGTCATTTACGTTGTGCATCGGTCTGCCCGAGATTACGTGGTGCATCGGTATGATCGAGTTTACGTGGTGCATCGGTAAGATCCAATTCACGTTCTGCATCGGTAAGATCCAATTCACGTTCTGCATCGGTAAGATCCAGTTCACGTGGTGCATCGGTAAGATGGAGATTACGTGGTGCATCGGTAAGATCGAGATTACGTGGTGCATCGGTAAGATCTACTTTACGTTCTGCATCGGTCTGCCCTTGTTTACGTGGTGCATCGGTAAGATCGAGATTACGTGAAGCATCGGTATGATCGAGTTTACGTTCTGCATCGGTCTGCCCGATATTACGTGGTGCATCGGTCTGCCCTAGTTTACGTGGTGCATCGGTTTGGACTTAGAGATATATTTTCGACGTGAAAATGTTCCGATACAACTTTTGAACCAGGATAGTTAGAGAGATGATTTTTTCTGGGATGTACGTGGATCGGGGAATGGATTGTGGGAAATAACTTGCCATGACCGAGGTGTCCTCGAATTTTTTTTTTTTTCGAAAAAAATTTTCTGATTGTGGAATTTTCTCAAATTTGATTTGGTTGCCTCCTAATGTGTTCTAAAAGAGTAAATCAGTAATCGGAATCGAAAAATATTTTTCGGATTTTTTTTTTTTTCGAAAAAAATTTTCTGATCGTGGAATTTCCTCAAATTCGATTTGGTTGCCTTCTAATGTGTTTTTAAAGCGTAAATCAGTAATCAGAATCAATATTCATTGTCGACTTTAATTTTTATAAGGAAAAATGTTCACGTCCTTAAACGCCTCCCCATCATCAGCCCGAGTCCAAGTCGATGTCAGTCCCGAGCGGACGGTGTCAGATACTACCTATCGCCGAGGTCTGGACTTGGCGAGATATTACGACGTGAAATGTTCCGATACAACTTTTGAACCAGGATAGTTAGAGAGATGATTTCTTCTATGTTGTACGTTGATTGTGGAATGAAATACGGAAAATAACTCGCCATGACCGAGGTGATTACGATTTTTTTTTTTTTTCGAAAAAAATTTTCTGATCGTGGAATTTTCTCAAATTTGATTTGGTTGCCTCCTTATATGTTCTAGTAGCGATAATCAACAATCAGAATCAAAATCCATGGTCGGGTTTGATTTTTATAAGGAAAAATGTTCACGTCCTTTTTTACAACCCCGACTCATTGACGATGTTAGAACCGAGCCGGCGGTGTCAGATACGACCGATCGCCCCGGTCCCGATCGTCATTTACGTTGTGCATCGGTCTGCCCGAGATTACGTGGTGCATCGGTATGATCGAGTTTACGTGGTGCATCGGTAAGATCCAATTCACGTTCTGCATCGGTAAGATCCAATTCACGTTCTGCATCGGTAAGATCCAGTTCACGTGGTGCATCGGTAAGATGGAGATTACGTGGTGCATCGGTAAGATCGAGATTACGTGGTGCATCGGTAAGATCTACTTTACGTTCTGCATCGGTCTGCCCTTGTTTACGTGGTGCATCGGTAAGATCGAGATTACGTGAAGCATCGGTATGATCGAGTTTACGTTCTGCATCGGTCTGCCCGATATTACGTGGTGCATCGGTCTGCCCTAGTTTACGTGGTGCATCGGTTTGGACTTAGAGATATATTTTCGACGTGAAAATGTTCCGATACAACTTTTGAACCAGGATAGTTAGAGAGATGATTTTTTCTGGGATGTACGTGGATCGGGGAATGGATTGTGGGAAATAACTTGCCATGACCGAGGTGTCCTCGAATTTTTTTTTTTTTCGAAAAAAATTTTCTGATTGTGGAATTTTCTCAAATTTGATTTGGTTGCCTCCTAATGTGTTCTAAAAGAGTAAATCAGTAATCGGAATCGAAAAATATTTTTCGGATTTTTTTTTTTTTCGAAAAAAATTTTCTGATCGTGGAATTTCCTCAAATTCGATTTGGTTGCCTTCTAATGTGTTTTTAAAGCGTAAATCAGTAATCAGAATCAATATTCATTGTCGACTTTAATTTTTATAAGGAAAAATGTTCACGTCCTTAAACGCCTCCCCATCATCAGCCCGAGTCCAAGTCGATGTCAGTCCCGAGCGGACGGTGTCAGATACTACCTATCGCCGAGGTCTGGACTTGGCGAGATATTACGACGTGAAATGTTCCGATACAACTTTTGAACCAGGATAGTTAGAGAGATGATTTCTTCTATGTTGTACGTTGATTGTGGAATGAAATACGGAAAATAACTCGCCATGACCGAGGTGATTACGATTTTTTTTTTTTTTCGAAAAAAATTTTCTGATCGTGGAATTTTCTCAAATTTGATTTGGTTGCCTCCTTATATGTTCTAGTAGCGATAATCAACAATCAGAATCAAAATCCATGGTCGGGTTTGATTTTTATAAGGAAAAATGTTCACGTCCTTTTTTACAACCCCGACTCATTGACGATGTTAGAACCGAGCCGGCGGTGTCAGATACGACCGATCGCCCCGGTCCCGATCGTCATTTACGTTGTGCATCGGTCTGCCCGAGATTACGTGGTGCATCGGTATGATCGAGTTTACGTGGTGCATCGGTAAGATCCAATTCACGTTCTGCATCGGTAAGCTCCAATTCACGTTCTGCATCGGTAAGATCCAGTTCACGTGGTGCATCGGTAAGATGGAGATTACGTGGTGCATCGGTAAGATCGAGATTACGTGGTGCATCGGTAAGATCTACTTTACGTTCTGCATCGGTCTGCCCTTGTTTACGTGGTGCATCGGTAAGATCGAGATTACGTGAAGCATCGGTATGATCGAGTTTACGTTCTGCATCGGTCTGCCCGATATTACGTGGTGCATCGGTCTGCCCTAGTTTACGTGGTGCATCGGTTTGGACTTAGAGATATATTTTCGACGTGAAAATGTTCCGATACAACTTTTGAACCAGGATAGTTAGAGAGATGATTTTTTCTGGGATGTACGTGGATCGGGGAATGGATTGTGGGAAATAACTTGCCATGACCGAGGTGTCCTCGAATTTTTTTTTTTTTCGAAAAAAATTTTCTGATTGTGGAATTTTCTCAAATTTGATTTGGTTGCCTCCTAATGTGTTCTAAAAGAGTAAATCAGTAATCGGAATCGAAAAATATTTTT
>NC_059508.1:29547613-29555113 GCF_914767665.1 Harmonia axyridis | reverse complement strand
GAATCTGACAGATTCAATTTATGTAATGTGGCCCTGAAGGGGCCGTGACCTGTAATAAAGCAGGTCAGAGGATAACTGGGTAGGAAGAAAAGATTATTGGTAGCGAAATCTACCTTTGGAATCCAAAGGTGAGTGTTTCTGCCATTAGAGCCGTTATCCCAGCTCCTCTGCCATTCCTCAGTGAGCATCGACCAGAGCTCGTTTTGATAAGAGGTGGTCTTTGTTTTATGTTCTGGGTCAGAGACATCCACTGATGCGAATGTTCTGCCCTGGTAGTTAAATTCAATTCCTTGTCGAAAGTGGTACCTAGCTGAATAGAATTCCGCTCTCAGTGCTAAAGGAATGTAGCCTGTTAGGACTTCGAGAGCCGTAGTGGCTACAGTCCGGCAGGCTGAAGAGATTGTGAGTAGAATTGACCTGTGGCAGGCTGATAGGTTTCTAGAGAAATGAGAATTATTGATTCGGTGCGCCCATACTGACGAGCAGTAAAGGACGACCGGAAGATATACTGTTTTGTAGTAGACACGAAGACCATGTCTACCCGTGGCCCCGAGGGGCCTGCTGAGGCGTCGAAATTTATTATTTAGGCCTATCACCTTTTTTCTGATATACTTGATATGTGGTATGAATGTAAGACCACTATCTAGGATGACTCCTAGATATGTGGTTTGGGTTGACCACCTTATAGTACCGTTTTTGAGACGGACTGTGGGTGGTCGATTGATGTCCAGTTTGCCCTTTAAGAGGACTGCATGGGTTTTCCCATGCGAAATTTTCAATTTGTTCTCATCAAGCCAATTCTCGAGAATGGAAGCAGAAGAAGTTAGAGCGGTTTCTAAAGCTTTACGGCTTTTACCTTCGACGACAATTGAAATGTCGTCGGCGTAGGCGACATTGATGCCACCAGAGGATGGCAGTAGAGCCAGAAGTTCGTCCAGAAGCACATTCCAAAGAAACGGTCCTAAGACCGATCCTTGGGGGCACCCCCGGTCGACTGGTCTTCTGTAGATGCACTCGCCTTGGCTGAAAATAATTTTCCTGTCAGATAGGAAAGATTTTATTAGTAGATAATATGTGTGGCTAGGCAGTGCAGATCTGAGCCTGCGGAGAACTGCTGGCCACCACATGTTGTCAAAAGCACCGTCTATGTCGACAAATAAGCCAGCCACGTATGGCTGTGTGGAATTTCTTGCGAAATTCACGACGCGTCTGACCGCGTCTTCTGTAGACCTGCCAGAACGAAAGCCGAACTGAGAGTCGTGTTCCTGACCGGAATCTTTGTAGATTGGCGAGATTCGAGTTAGTAAGAGTCGTTCTAAGAGTTTGCCCATTTCGTTGAGAAGACAAACCGGGCGATACGATTTCGCATCGTCAGGCTGCCGACCCTTCGATTTGAGCAGAAGACAGATTCTCCCCGTCTTCCATGCCTTCGGAAATATGCATAACCTCAGACATGAGTTGTACAACGACAACAGAACATCAGGATGGGAGTCGAACACCCTTTTGAGAATGAACCCTGTTAAGGAGTCAGGCCCGGGCGCACAGTTTTTACGTGTGGCCAGGAGAGCTCGCCCTAGCTCATCCATCTCAAAGGGGTCCGGGGTGGGTAGGAGGGTCCCCGGGGGGACCGATGCTGCTGAATTTCGAACTGCGACTTGGACTAAAGTGTCCTCCTCACAGTTATCGCTCGGTAGTAGTTTCGCGAGGATAGTCTTGGCTGTGTCCAGCCAAGTAGTTGTGTAAGAACCGCGTTCGGTTCTTACAGCAGAAAGTGTAGTGGGAGCGGTTATCCGCTCCGTCACGATTTTATAGGATGAGGACCATGGTCCTCTTTGTGATTCTGTTTCAACGAATCTTTGCCAGTTTTGAAATTTAGCCTGACGAATCGCGGCTGTGTAGATGTTATTTGCGTGCCTAACGGACGCTAGATGCTGCATTATGACATCTGGGCCCTCTCCCCAGCGTCGCGCTCGACGTAACCCCTTCCTTTTACGGTTAAGGTCAGTCTTGAGCGAGCTAAGTCGTGGGTTCCACCATCCAAGCCCGCGATTTCTGCGGGTGGAGGTAGATATTGATGCCATAGCGGATAAAAATATGGCTTTGGTCAGGGACTTAACGACCCTATCCAGCTCAGTTTCATTCTGACATAGAAGATTGACGTCATGAAGACGCCGGTCTAATTCGGACTCGAACAGGTCCCAGTCCGCGTTCCTAGGAACGAATCTCGGGGTGTTCGGGTCAAGATATGGGATTCTATTCTCAAATTGGCTCGAGCCTATCTCGAAGAAAATAGGTCGATGATCTGATGTAGACCAATTCTCCCGCACCGACCAGCCTTGGACGAAATCCGCCGCATTGGGGGTAGCGAGAGTGAGGTCGATATTTGATTCACCATTTGAAGAGGCGAATGTGGCCGGAAAACCAGCTGAATTGAGGACGATGAGGCCAGAACGGTCGACAAAGTCCTCAAGAAGAGAGCCACGATAGTCTCTATGGCTAGAGAACCAAAGTGGCGACTTGGCATTGGAGTCCATGCATATGAGAACCCTTTTGCCCCTGTTATGTGTTAGAATAGAATCCAGCTTATGTAAAAATGGGTCAATGTCTAAGCTGAATTGGCAATAGACATTGACCAGGATAAATGATATTTTATCGAATTGTATGGTAGCCACAGTGATATTTGGTTCTGACAAGTTACCTAGCAGAATAACGTTTAAGTGAGGGTTAAATACTGCAATAACAGATCCGATTGGATCTTGGGGCACGCGTAAAAGGCGTGCACGCAAACCGAGTCCCCTCACCTCGCCGAAGGCGTGGTAAGGTTCCTGTATTAAGGCTATATCTATATTTTTCGTGTTCATCAGATTTGAGATCTCCGCCGATACGGCGGCAGATCTCTGGGCATTTATCTGTATTAATTTTAGGCCGTGGCCTTGAATTTAGTGCTCGAGGTGTCTATCTTCGATATGAAGTCCTCGAGCGCTTTCCTATACTCCGGGCAAGCTTTGTCGCTTGCCGGGTGGTCCGTGTTTTTGTTCCCCTTTTGCTTGCAGTTAATACAGCAAGCGGGGTTTTCTTCCTTGGCGCATTCCGAGACGGAATGGCCTTTACAGGCGCAGTGTGAGCAGAGAGGAACCTCTGCGCTGCACCTGAGTGCTGTGTGCTTAAAGGATTGGCACATTTTGCACCTTGAAATTCTTGCGTGCTCGTAAGCACGATAAGATCGGAGCCCCACGTACGCTCTGCCCTGACGGGTGATCGCGCTCGTGAGACATGCCGGTGCGGATACGACAATCTTCTGTGTCGATGTCTCCGAAGGAAATTTAAAAATCACCTTCGTCGCCAACTTCACAGCAGACGGATCAAACTGATCCGGAAGATTCTTTTCGATAATCTCGTCTATGAGATCATCTACTTTTGTGTCCTTAGACACGTCATGCAACATGATTCTCGGAAGAATCTTTCTTGGAGTTTGAAACTCGATATTATGCTTGTCAAGAGATGCCTTGACAAGATCGTGATCCTTCTGCGATGCGCAGACGATAAGGATGTCTCCTGACTTCACTTTTGTAGTGAATCGGATCTTTGCCGAGGGGGCCTCTTTACGGAGGGCCTCTTTTATAGATGATTGGATCTTAGAAGAATCCTTTCCTCTTGCCTTTACGTATAAAGGAGAGTCGCTCTGCGGTCTTGGCTTAGGTAATGGAGTGGGACGGGATGTAGGGGTAGGAGTGGCCGCTGTGACTCTCGCGTACGAGGGTCGAGCCACTGTCTTATTAGCAGACTGAAGAGAGGCGCAAACCTCCTCCAGCCTACTCCTCTCTTGTAGGCGCCCCTTGAGAGAGGCGTTTTCCAAGCGAGTTGACATTAACAAGCGCTCTAGTTCGGTAAACCTGTCAAGGATGAACCGACGTTGAGCGCTTGCGACCTTGTGGTTCACGTCATAGAGGTATTCCTCTAGCGTGGACCTAATCGCCGAGCTCGTAAGCTCTTCGGGGATTGGGGGAAGGGAAGGCTCTTTCCGCTTCGCTTCCGGCGTTGCCGCCGGTGCGCTAGTTAAAGTGCCTGTAGTTTGTTGTCTGGTTTTCACACCAGACATGATGGGAGAGGAAGTTGCCTTCCTTGTTGTGGGTGAGGGTGTAAGCCTCTGCTCGGTAGCAGATCCAGATCTCCCGGCCCGAACAACCGAGGAGGTGGAGGTCGCGTAGTCGCTGGATGACGGTCGACGAGAGCCTACGCTGGAACTCTTACCGACGACCGGCGCTGCCGTTCCTGCGGCAGCGCGAGATTTTGTTATATTAGATGTATTCATCATAATATTTGGGGCGAGCCATTTTTCGCATTTCCTCTATTGTTCCTGCGATATATTCATATGCAAATACGCTATATCGGTCTAGAATAACAGTGAAAATGTACCCCCCCACCGCGATAAGGTAATGGCTCATCGGGGGGGAGTAGGTAGGGACAGTGAGAATCTCGTTAATCCATTCATGCGCGTCACTAATTAGATGACGAGGCATTTGGCTACCTTAAGAGAGTCATAGTTACTCCCGCCGTTTACCCGCGCTTTTTTGAATTTCTTCACGTTGACATTCAGAGCACTGGGCAGAAATCACATTGCGTCAACACCCGCTGGGGCCATCGCAATGCTTTGTTTTAATTAGACAGTCGGATTCTCCCAGTCCGTGCCAGTTCTGAGTTGATTGTTAGATGACGGCCGCAGAGATTACCCAGAGCACCCTTGCGAGCACTCACGGGGTCTCGAAGCTTGACGATTCCGCGGGAGGCCAAGACGCGGGACCGAGCTCGGATCAAACGTAACGCAAGCGAAACGCATCACCTCGCCCAGGCCCGGTACGTTAGCCGTGACCCACTTCCCCAACAAGCCCGACACGCCACAATCCTCAGAGCCAATCCTTATCCCGAAGTTACGGATCTAATTTGCCGACTTCCCTTACCTACATTATTCTATCGACTAGAGGCTCTTTACCTTGGAGACCAGCTGCGGATATGGGTACGAGCCGGCGCGACGCCTACACGTGGCCCTCTCCCGGATTTTCAAGGTCCGAGGAGAAGATCCGGACACCGCCGCAAATGCGGTGCTCTTCGCGTTCCAAACCATATCTCCCTGCTAGAGGATTCCATGGAACTCGAACGCTTATGCAGAAAAGAAAACTCTTCCCGGATCTCTCGACGGCGTCTCCGGGTCCTTTTGGGTTGCCCCGACGAACTCTCTTACGAGGGCCCGGTTTAATTTCGGTTCCGCTGCCGGGTTCCGGAATAGGAACCGGATTCCCTTTCGCCCGACGGGCGTGCGTCACGCGTCAAGATGCATAGCATTTCTGCCACCACTTATAAACACGATTAACAACGCCACATCAACATCGGCTTTCGCCTAGGGCTTAGGATCGACTGACTCGTGTGCAACGGCTGTTCACACGAAACCCTTCTCCACCTCAGCTCTCCAGGGCCTCGCTGGAGTATTTGCTACTACCACCAAGATCTGCACCGAAGGCGGCTCCAGACGGCCTCACGGCCAGCCCTTCTGCGCTCACCTCCGCGACCCTCCTACTCATCAGGGCTTCATGACCGCCCCGAAGGGCGACCGCACATGCCACTGACGGCCGAGTATAAGCACGACGCTTCAGCGCCATCCATTTTCAGGGCTAGTAACTTCGGCAGGTGAGTTGTTACACACTCCTTGGCGGATTCCGACTTCCATGGCCACCGTCCTGCTGTCTTAAGTTACCAACGCCTTTCATGGTATCCCATAAGCGTCGATTTAGGCGCTTTAACTCGGCGTTTGGTTCATCCCACAGCGCCAGTTCTGCTTACCAAAAATGGCCCACTTGGCACTCTGATCCGAAATCTCGCGGCTTCACATTCAAGCAAGCCGGAGATCTCACCCATTTAAAGTTTGAGAATAGGTTGAGGTCGTTTCGACCCCAATGCCTCTAATCATTCGCTTTACCGGATGAGACTCGTATGCAACGAGCGCCAGCTATCCTGAGGGAAACTTCGGAGGGAACCAGCTACTAGATGGTTCGATTAGTCTTTCGCCCCTATACCCAGTTCCGACGATCGATTTGCACGTCAGAATCGCTACGGACCTCCATCAGGGTTTCCCCTGACTTCGTCCTGACCAGGCATAGTTCACCATCTTTCGGGTCCCAGCGTGTACGCTCTTGGTGCGCCTCCTCTCGCAATGAGAATGAGGCGCCCCGGGAATGCGGGTCAGTCATGGAGACCGACCATCTTCCCTTAGTTCACATAAAGTGAACCGTTACTTTCATTGCGCCTTTAGGTTTAGTGATTCCCAATGACTCGCGCACACGCTAGACTCCTTGGTCCGTGTTTCAAGACGGGTCCTGAAAGTACCCAAAGCAATAGCGTCGCTGATCGGCGTTTCAAGAGGTCTGTCCAAGAACACCGCGGCGAACAGTCGCAAACGGACGGAATCGGCACTAGGTCCGATCGCCATCACAATTCACATACTTGCCACGGGCCGGACGCGAACTAAGTCGCGGCCTCCCGCCATCAGTAAACCGTCGAGCGAGCTGTTCGGAAACCCAGTGTCCGTAAACATCGGAAAATCCGAGCTCACGGGCTACACTCGAGACCGTAGAACAGCACCCAACGGATCGCGACGACCTACTAGGGGAGAAGTGCACGCGTCCGAAGCCGGAGATGAACCGAAGGGAACAGCCAACGCGAACGTCGCCGTTTCCACAGTCAGTAAATCCCAACAACAGGCGCGAATGAATCTCCCCATTCGACCTTTCGGGTTTCTCAGGTTTACCCCTGAACGGTTTCACGTACTCTTGAACTCTCTCTTCAAAGTTCTTTTCAACTTTCCCTCACGGTACTTGTTCGCTATCGGTCTCGTGGTTATATTTAGCCTTAGATGGAGTTTACCACCCACTTAGGGCTGCACTCTCAAGCAACCCGACTCTAAGAAGAGATCCTCTAGCAAGCCGCAGCGGTCGCTACGGGCCTGGCACCCTCTATGGGCGATGGCCCCATTCAAGATGGACTTGAACGCGCCGCGAACTCGCCAGATAATGGATCCTTCCAAACACCACATCTCCCGGCGACCGGTTACGATCGCGGGATTCAGTGCTGGGCTAATCCCTGTTCGCTCGCCGCTACTAAGGGAATCCTAGTTAGTTTCTTTTCCTCCGCTTAATAATATGCTTAAATTCAGCGGGTAGTCTCACCTGTCCTGAGGTCGTATGTTCAAATCATCGAAACGTTCCGAAACTAACCTTTGGCGGCTCATAAAATCACGTACCTTACGCGAGGGAGTTAGCCTACTCAAAGGCGTCTATTATCTCCTGCTCCGTATGGCGGATCATGCGAATCCAAGCAAAGTGCTTCGGTGTTTCGGGGGTGCGCTCATGAAAGCTCATCCGCAACGCGCGACAACTGGCACATTAAAGCGATCGGACGTCGTTCAGATTTCTCGGACACGACGATCGCATGTCTACAGTCATGGGCGCA
>NC_059508.1:29535113-29542613 GCF_914767665.1 Harmonia axyridis | reverse complement strand
AACACGCCTTCCAAGTCGGATCACTCGGACTTCGATCTGAAAATCTCCGGACTCATTTTTATGAATATCCCCAGTCAGTAAGAACGTTATTTCGCCAATATATACCAACAATAAACCATATTCCAATAGCTGAACCAAAAATATAATTCCCGATCCAAACGTTCTGCATCGCCCAACGCGACCACCTTCCCTATATATGTCAGGAGAGCACAGGGTTCCCCTCCAGACAACACTTACGCTCTATCCCCGACTCTCGGTCGATCGATAGGCCAGGTCAGCGGTGTCTGTTTCGGCCGAAGCTCGGACTTTGGTCAAAATGTTCCGATACAAAATTTGAACCAAGATAGATACAGATATGATTCCTTCTTAAATATACGTTGATTATCGAACAGAATATGGTAAATATTTTGCGATGACCGAGGATTTCATGAATTTTTTTTTTTTTTCGAAAAAATTTTCTATTATCGGAATTTCCTCAAATTTCATTTGGTTGCCTCCTAATGCTTATTAAAAATGATAACCAACAATCAGAATCATTATTTATCATTTATTTCAATTTTTATAATGAAAAACGTTCACGTCCTTTCGCGCCTCTCGATCGTCGTTTACGTGATGCATCGGTCAGCCCTAGTTTACGTGGTGCATCGGTAAGATCGAGTTCACGTTCTGCATCGGTCTGCCCGAGTTTACGTGGTGCATCGGTAAGATCGAGATTACGTGGTGCATCGGTAAGATCGAGTTCACGTTCTGCATCGGTCTGCCTGAGTTTACGTGGTGCATCGGTATGATCGAGTTTACGTTCTGCATCGGTGTGATCTAGTTTACGTTGTGCATCGGTAAGATCGAGATTACGTGAAGCATCGGTATGATCGAGTTTACGTTCTGCATCGGTCTGGACTCTGAGATATATTTTCGACGTGAAAATGTTCCGATACAACTTTTGAACCAGGATAGTTAGAGAGATGATTTTTTCTGGGATGTACGTTGATTGGGGAATGGATTGGGGAAAATAACTTGCCATGACCGAGGTGTTCTCGAATTTTTTTTTTTTTTCGAAAAATATTTTCTGATTTTGGATTTCACTCAAATTTGATTTCGTTGCCTTCTAATGTGTTCTAAAAGAGTAAATCAGTAATCAGAATCGAAAAATATTTTTCGGATTTTTTTTTTTTTGAAAAAAAATTTTCTGATTTTGGAATTTCCTCAAATTTGATTTGGTTGCCTTCTAATGTGTTTTTAAAGCGTAAATCAGTAATCAGAATCAATATTCATTGTCGACTTTAATTTTTATAAGGAAAAATGTTCACGTCCTTAAACGCCTCCCCATCATTAGCCCGAGTCCAAGTCGATGTCAGTCCCGAGCGGACGGTGTCAGATACTACCTATCGCCCCGGTCTGGACTTGGCGAGGTATTTCGACGTGAAATGTTCCGATACAACTTTTGAACCAGGATAGTTAGAGAGATGATTTCTTCTATGTTGTACGTTGATTGTGGAATGGATTGTGGGAAATAACTTGCCATGACCCAGGTGTTCTTGAATTTTTTTTTTTTTCGAAAAAAATTTTCTGATCTTGAAATTTCCCCAAATCTGATTGCGTTGCCTTCTAATGTGTACTAAAAGAGTAAATCAGTAATCAGAATCAATATTCATTGTCGACTTTAATTTTTATAAGGAAAAATGTTCACGTCCTTAAACGCCTCTCCATCGTTACCCCGACTCCAAGACGATGTTAGACCGGAGCGGACGGTGTCAAATGCGACCGATCTCCCCGGTCTGGACTTAGCGAGATATTCCGACGTGAAATGTTCCGATACAAAAATTTAACTGTGATAGTTAGAGAGATGGTTCCTTTTGTGATGTACGTTGATTGTGTAATAGAATATGGAAATAAACTTGAGATGACCGAGGTCTTCTGGGATTTTTTTTTTTTTTCGAAAAATATTTTTCGATTTCGGAAATCCCTCAAATTTCATTGAGATATGTCCTAATGTGTTCTTAAAGCTTAAATCAACAATCAGAATTAATATCCAAAAGTTATTTCATTTTTTATAAGGAAAAACGTTCACGTCCTTTCCGCTCCCAAAAAGTGAGATATCATAGAAAATATCGCTATATTTGTTGTTTACGGCCATACCACGCTGAAATTGCCAGTTCTCGTCAGAACACTGAAGCCAAGCAGCGTCGGGCGCGGTTAGTACTTGGATGGGTGACCGCTTGGGAACACCGCGTGCTGTAAGCTTTTTTTTTACGTTCTGCATCGGTCTGCCGAGATAACGTGGTGCATCGGTATGATCGAGTTTACGTTCTGCATCGGTAAGATCGAGATTACGTGATGCATCGGTAAGATCGAGATTACGTGGTGCATCGGTAAGATCGAGTTTACGTGGTGCATCGGTAAGATCCAATTCACGTTCTGCATCGGTAAGATCCAGTTCACGTGGTGCATCGGTAAGATCGAGATTACGTGGTGCATCGGTAAGATCGAGTTTACGTGGTGCATCGGTAAGATCCAATTCACGTTCTGCATCGGTAAGATCCAGTTCACGTGGTGCATCGGTAAGATTGAGATTACGTGGTGCATCGGTAAGATCGAGTTTACGTGGTGCATCGGTAAGATCCAATTCACGTTCTGCATCGGTAAGATCCAGTTCACGTGGTGCATCGGTAAGATTGAGATTACGTGGTGCATCGGTAAGATCGAGTTTACGTGGTGCATCGGTAAGATCCAATTCACGTTCTGCATCGGTAAGATCCAGTTCACGTGGTGCATCGGTAAGATCGAGATTACGTGGTGCATCGGTAAGATCGAGTTTACGTGGTGCATCGGTAAGATCCAATTCACGTTCTGCATCGGTAAGATCCAGTTCACGTGGTGCATCGGTAAGATTGAGATTACGTGGTGCATCGGTAAGATCCAGTTCACGTGGTGCATCGGTAAGATGGAGATTACGTGGTGCATCGGTAAGATCGAGATTACGTGGTGCATCGGTAAGATCTACTTTACGTTCTGCATCGGTCTGCCCTTGTTTACGTGGTGCATCGGTAAGATCGAGATTACGTGAAGCATCGGTATGATCGAGTTTACGTTCTGCATCGGTCTGCCCGATATTACGTGGTGCATCGGTCTGCCCTAGTTTACGTGGTGCATCGGTTTGGACTTAGAGATATATTTTCGACGTGAAAATGTTCCGATACAACTTTTGAACCAGGATAGTTAGAGAGATGATTTTTTCTGGGATGTACGTGGATCGGGGAATGGATTGTGGGAAATAACTTGCCATGACCGAGGTGTCCTCGAATTTTTTTTTTTTTCGAAAAAAATTTTCTGATTGTGGAATTTTCTCAAATTTGATTTGGTTGCCTCCTAATGTGTTCTAAAAGAGTAAATCAGTAATCGGAATCGAAAAATATTTTTCGGATTTTTTTTTTTTTCAAAAAAAATTTTCTGATCGTGGAATTTCCTCAAATTCGATTTGGTTGCCTCCTAATGTGTTTTTAAAGCGTAAATCAGTAATCAGAATCAATATTCATTGTCGACTTTAATTTTTATAAGGAAAAATGTTCACGTCCTTAAACGCCTCCCCATCATCAGCCCGAGTCCAAGTCGATGTCAGTCCCGAGCGGACGGTGTCAGATACTACCTATCGCCGAGGTCTGGACTTGGCGAGATATTACGACGTGAAATGTTCCGATACAACTTTTGAACCAGGATAGTTAGAGAGATGATTTCTTCTATGTTGTACGTTGATTGTGGAATGAAATACGGAAAATAACTCGCCATGACCGAGGTGATTACGATTTTTTTTTTTTTTCGAAAAAAATTTTCTGATCGTGGAATTTTCTCAAATTTGATTTGGTTGCCTCCTTATATGTTCTAGTAGCGATAATCAACAATCAGAATCAAAATCCATGGTCGGGTTTGATTTTTATAAGGAAAAATGTTCACGTCCTTTTTTACAACCCCGACTCATTGACGATGTTAGAACCGAGCCGGCGGTGTCAGATACGACCGATCGCCCCGGTCCCGATCGTCATTTACGTTGTGCATCGGTCTGCCCGAGATTACGTGGTGCATCGGTATGATCGAGTTTACGTGGTGCATCGGTATGATCCAATTCACGTTCTGCATCGGTAAGATCCAATTCACGTTCTGCATCGGTAAGATCCAGTTCACGTGGTGCATCGGTAAGATGGAGATTACGTGGTGCATCGGTAAGATCGAGATTACGTGGTGCATCGGTAAGATCTACTTTACGTTCTGCATCGGTCTGCCCTTGTTTACGTGGTGCATCGGTAAGATCGAGATTACGTGAAGCATCGGTATGATCGAGTTTACGTTCTGCATCGGTCTGCCCGATATTACGTGGTGCATCGGTCTGCCCTAGTTTACGTGGTGCATCGGTTTGGACTTAGAGATATATTTTCGACGTGAAAATGTTCCGATACAACTTTTGAACCAGGATAGTTAGAGAGATGATTTTTTCTGGGATGTACGTGGATCGGGGAATGGATTGTGGGAAATAACTTGCCATGACCGAGGTGTCCTCGAATTTTTTTTTTTTTCGAAAAAAATTTTCTGATTGTGGAATTTTCTCAAATTTGATTTGGTTGCCTCCTAATGTGTTCTAAAAGAGTAAATCAGTAATCGGAATCGAAAAATATTTTTCGGATTTTTTTTTTTTTCGAAAAAAATTTTCTGATCGTGGAATTTCCTCAAATTCGATTTGGTTGCCTTCTAATGTGTTTTTAAAGCGTAAATCAGTAATCAGAATCAATATTCATTGTCGACTTTAATTTTCATAAGGAAAAATGTTCACGTCCTTAAACGCCTCCCCATCATCAGCCCGAGTCCAAGTCGATGTCAGTCCCGAGCGGACGGTGTCAGATACTACCTATCGCCGATGTCTGGACTTGGCGAGATATTACGACGTGAAATGTTCCGATACAACTTTTGAACCAGGATAGTTAGAGAGATGATTTCTTCTATGTTGTACGTTGATTGTGGAATGAAATACGGAAAATAACTCGCCATGACCGAGGTGATTACGATTTTTTTTTTTTTTCGAAAAAAATTTTCTGATCGTGGAATTTTCTCAAATTTGATTTGGTTGCCTCCTTATATGTTCTAGTAGCGATAATCAACAATCAGAATCAAAATCCATGGTCGGGTTTGATTTTTATAAGGAAAAATGTTCACGTCCTTTTTTACAACCCCGACTCATTGACGATGTTAGAACCGAGCCGGCGGTGTCAGATACGACCGATCGCCCCGGTCCCGATCGTCATTTACGTTGTGCATCGGTCTGCCCGAGATTACGTGGTGCATCGGTATGATCGAGTTTACGTGGTGCATCGGTAAGATCCAATTCACGTTCTGCATCGGTAAGATCCAATTCACGTTCTGCATCGGTAAGATCCAGTTCACGTGGTGCATCGGTAAGATGGAGATTACGTGGTGCATCGGTAAGATCGAGATTACGTGGTGCATCGGTAAGATCTACTTTACGTTCTGCATCGGTCTGCCCTTGTTTACGTGGTGCATCGGTAAGATCGAGATTACGTGAAGCATCGGTATGATCGAGTTTACGTTCTGCATCGGTCTGCCCGATATTACGTGGTGCATCGGTCTGCCCTAGTTTACGTGGTGCATCGGTTTGGACTTAGAGATATATTTTCGACGTGAAAATGTTCCGATACAACTTTTGAACCAGGATAGTTAGAGAGATGATTTTTTCTGGGATGTACGTGGATCGGGGAATGGATTGTGGGAAATAACTTGCCATGACCGAGGTGTCCTCGAATTTTTTTTTTTTTCGAAAAAAATTTTCTGATTGTGGAATTTTCTCAAATTTGATTTGGTTGCCTCCTAATGTGTTCTAAAAGAGTAAATCAGTAATCGGAATCGAAAAATATTTTTCGGATTTTTTTTTTTTTCGAAAAAAATTTTCTGATCGTGGAATTTCCTCAAATTCGATTTGGTTGCCTTCTAATGTGTTTTTAAAGCGTAAATCAGTAATCAGAATCAATATTCATTGTCGACTTTAATTTTTATAAGGAAAAATGTTCACGTCCTTAAACGCCTCCCCATCATCAGCCCGAGTCCAAGTCGATGTCAGTCCCGAGCGGACGGTGTCAGATACTACCTATCGCCGAGGTCTGGACTTGGCGAGATATTACGACGTGAAATGTTCCGATACAACTTTTGAACCAGGATAGTTAGAGAGATGATTTCTTCTATGTTGTACGTTGATTGTGGAATGAAATACGTAAAATAACTCGCCATGACCGAGGTGATTACGATTTTTTTTTTTTTTCGAAAAAAATTTTCTGATCGTGGAATTTTCTCAAATTTGATTTGGTTGCCTCCTTATATGTTCTAGTAGCGATAATCAACAATCAGAATCAAAATCCATGGTCGGGTTTGATTTTTATAAGGAAAAATGTTCACGTCCTTTTTTACAACCCCGACTCATTGACGATGTTAGAACCGAGCCGGCGGTGTCAGATACGACCGATCGCCCCGGTCCCGATCGTCATTTACGTTGTGCATCGGTCTGCCCGAGATTACGTGGTGCATCGGTATGATCGAGTTTACGTGGTGCATCGGTAAGATCCAATTCACGTTCTGCATCGGTAAGATCCAATTCACGTTCTGCATCGGTAAGATCCAGTTCACGTGGTGCATCGGTAAGATGGAGATTACGTGGTGCATCGGTAAGATCGAGATTACGTGGTGCATCGGTAAGATCTACTTTACGTTCTGCATCGGTCTGCCCTTGTTTACGTGGTGCATCGGTAAGATCGAGATTACGTGAAGCATCGGTATGATCGAGTTTACGTTCTGCATCGGTCTGCCCGATATTACGTGGTGCATCGGTCTGCCCTAGTTTACGTGGTGCATCGGTTTGGACTTAGAGATATATTTTCGACGTGAAAATGTTCCGATACAACTTTTGAACCAGGATAGTTAGAGAGATGATTTTTTCTGGGATGTACGTGGATCGGGGAATGGATTGTGGGAAATAACTTGCCATGACCGAGGTGTCCTCGAATTTTTTTTTTTTTCGAAAAAAATTTTCTGATTGTGGAATTTTCTCAAATTTGATTTGGTTGCCTCCTAATGTGTTCTAAAAGAGTAAATCAGTAATCGGAATCGAAAAATATTTTTCGGATTTTTTTTTTTTTCGAAAAAAATTTTCTGATCGTGGAATTTCCTCAAATTCGATTTGGTTGCCTTCTAATGTGTTTTTAAAGCGTAAATCAGTAATCAGAATCAATATTCATTGTCGACTTTAATTTTTATAAGGAAAAATGTTCACGTCCTTAAACGCCTCCCCATCATCAGCCCGAGTCCAAGTCGATGTCAGTCCCGAGCGGACGGTGTCAGATACTACCTATCGCCGAGGTCTGGACTTGGCGAGATATTACGACGTGAAATGTTCCGATACAACTTTTGAACCAGGATAGTTAGAGAGATGATTTCTTCTATGTTGTACGT
>NC_059508.1:29527613-29530113 GCF_914767665.1 Harmonia axyridis | reverse complement strand
AGATGGAGTTATCATTTTGTTTCAAACGCTTCTCTGTGTCGGTAGCTTCAATATTCAGGTAAGATATTGCATCATTATCCACAAGATATTGGTTCTTTCGGAGCCTATTTAATGTTTTCAGGCGCTGCAACGGAGCCCACCATCGGAGGGACGGAACACCAAGACCTCCATCTTTGATGTTCGCATGGAAGTATGCGTTCGGACAATCTTTAGGTAAGTGAAGCCAGCCTCTGATGTTTTTCCTTATTGTTCTGTCCAGCTTCCTCAGGTGACCAAATTGAATATGGCCATGGACCAGATGGTACATGACGCTCGGTATAACGATCGACCTTGTGGCCCACAGTCGTTGTTGGGGTTTCAGTGGGGCTTTGGATAACTTTTCCAGTTTTTCTTGGATGTCAGTGCTCTCACTACTACATCTAACCCCGTCTACGTTGAACCTCACGCCAAGGTAAGTCCACTCTGAAGATCTGCCAAGGGCAGGTATAACGGCTTTATTGATTTTAAAAGTACATGAGGGATTTATAGTTGTTTTCTTCTGTTTAGGTACACCTTGTATGGCCAGCGTAGCACATTTTTCCGCATTTGCCTCCAATCCGCACCGCCCGAGGAAGTCTGCAACCCTATCTATGAGGCTTTGTAGGCCCTCTTTAGTGGATGCCAGGAGAACGATATCATCCGCAAAGGCAAGTATGTTTAATTTAATGCCATCAATATCGACTCCAATCCCCGACTTCATGCTCCCCAGCAGACCATCAATAACCATATTGAACATGACTGGAGACAGGGGATCTCCCTGCCTCACGCCGCAAGTCGGATGGATGGGATCCGACTGCCAACCTCCATGCTGTAAAATCGTCGTTCCTTCCCGGTAGATGTTCTGGATATATTCAATCATGGGCTCTGGTATACCTTTGGCCTTAATCGATGAGAATAAGGCAGGAAACGAAACTGAGTCGAAGGCTTTCGCCATATCCAATACTGCCATGAACATTTTCCGGTGCTTCCGATGATGGTAACGGATCGCCATATCCAGGAGAACGACGTTTTCTGCGCAACCTTCTGTGTCTCTGAAGGCTCTCTGTCTTGAGTCAAGCTGGATGGACTTCATGCGGTTCGCAAGCGCTTTGTGAAAAGTGCGTACGATTACCGATGGCATGGAAATTGGCCTAAAGGAGCCAGGATCTTGAGCTCCCTTCTTTTTCGGTAATAATACTGTACGCGATCTACAGAGAGCATCAGGAAGCTTACCTAGCCACATTATAATATTGAATATCCGTGCCAGGATGTCACGTGGCACCTTCCAAACAGTCTCTGCCGAGACAGCGTCTGGGCCAGTAGCGGTCTTCCTGCGGGGTAGGGCCTTCCTTACCTCGTCAGCAGTGATCGGTGCCCACAGTTGGTCTAGGGTTATCTCGGGATGCGGGAGTTTAGGGGACATGGTTTTATTTCTGGTCATGATGGTCTGCCAGTATGAGACCATGCGATCTTTCTCCAGACTCTTCTCTTGATGGAGTCGGTCTTCCATAATCCTCCTTGCGCATTCTCCCGGATTTCTTCTCCACAAGTCTTGCACCCTTGCAAATTCTTCCCTTCTCTTCTGCTTCGCGTTCTGGTTTCTTGATCTTTCAGGGCCTTTACCACTAACCTTAAGTTCTTTTTCAGGTGGAAATGTCTCTCTAATGTAGGCAGCAAGCTCAAGACCAACGCGCGATTTGGGGCTAGAGTGCACCATGGAGCAGATGTTGTTGAGCCATCGAGCGTTGAAGTCTTCTCCATCTAAAGGATCAGACTCAATCAGGTAAGTAAATAACTCATCTTGTTCATTTCCCTGTGGCTGTGCTCCATGTTCCTCATTTCTGTTGTTATCTTCTCCCCTTTCCAACTCGTCCCTCATGTCTTTCAGCAACTCTTGTACCTTCTTCTTATATTCTGGTCTCCTTCTAACACCTTTTATTGCTTCAAGTGTTCTACTAGATGTCTTAACCAACTCTTGATTGATAAATCTCACGCCCTCCAGGAGGAGACGTGCTTCGCTATGGGCCAGAAGACCAAGTTCTTCATCATTCCAGCGTTCCTTGCGATGTTGATGGTGTTCGAGATGATGTTGATCGTACCATTCAGTGTGCGACCTTCTCTCGTGGACGCCTCGTCCCGTGGCCGTCTGAAAGACCCGACTGCATTGTGGAGCCCTACACTCAAATTCCAATGAAGAGGGGATTTCTGGGGGTAGATGAGTGTGGCCAGATGTTCGACCTGTCGTAGTACTTGGGCCAGATGTTGGGCCCTGGTTAATTTGTGCTTGAGTAACCGGTGTGGCGCGGTCAGCGGACCGGCCAGAATCAATCCTATTCCGAGGCCTTAAGTTAAAGTTCATCTCCGGTTAATATGGCCGAGGGGGGGGAGAACCCCCAGGACCGGTTTGCCATTGCCTGCTATCAGCCGTCCGTTTAACTGGACGTTACCGACTCTCACCACGAGGAGGTTGCAGGTTGGACTT
>NC_059508.1:29505113-29520113 GCF_914767665.1 Harmonia axyridis | reverse complement strand
TCGGCCGATGCATCACGTTAACTATTTCTTATATATCTAATATAATATACATGGAGACGGTAAGAATTCTTTTAATCGAAGATATACATATACTTCTCATCAATATCCAAAAGCTTATCGAAAAATAAATTACTCAACTTTTACGTGAAGAATCGTTCACCCAAACCTTATCCCCTATATATGTCAGGAGAACCCAAGGTTCCCCTCCAGACACGATTTAGCAAACTTTTCCCGATCGATCCGACCCACCGAGGCCGTCTCGACCGTCCGCTGCGCCTACTAGGGCCGATTTCTTCGGACTCCGATCAGAAAATATACCGATGCATGTCGTTAACACCTAGTCCGCCTCGTCCGATCTATCTAAACAGTCTCGACGCACCCAACACTCTTTCAAAGTCGGATTACTCGGACTCAATCTGAAAATGGACCGATGCATGACGTCAACACTTAGCCCGCCTCGTCTGATCTATCTAAGCCATCTCGACCCACCCAACACGCCTTCCAAGTCGGATCACTCGGACTTCGATCTGAAAATCTCCGGACTCATTTTTATGAATATCCCCAGTCAGTAAGAACGTTATTTCGCCAATATATACCAACAATAAACCATATTCCAATAGCTGAACCAAAAATATAATTCCCGATCCAAACGTTCTGCATCGCCCAACGCGACCACCTTCCCTATATATGTCAGGAGAGCACAGGGTTCCCCTCCAGACAACACTTACGCTCTATCCCCGACTCTCGGTCGATCGATAGGCCAGGTCAGCGGTGTCTGTTTCGGCCGAAGCTCGGACTTTGGTCAAAATGTTCCGATACAAAATTTGAACCAAGATAGATACAGATATGATTCCTTCTTAAATATACGTTGATTATCGAACAGAATATGGTAAATATTTTGCGATGACCGAGGATTTCATGAATTTTTTTTTTTTTTCGAAAAAATTTTCTATTATCGGAATTTCCTCAAATTTCATTTGGTTGCCTCCTAATGCTTATTAAAAATGATAACCAACAATCAGAATCATTATTTATCATTTATTTCAATTTTTATAATG
Organism: Harmonia axyridis; assembly: GCF_914767665.1. NCBI lineage: Eukaryota > Metazoa > Arthropoda > Insecta > Coleoptera > Coccinellidae > Harmonia > Harmonia axyridis. The sequence goes on along the minus strand of NC_059508.1, from coordinate 29,519,055 downwards.
AAAAACGTTCACGTCCTTTCGCGCCTCTCGATCGTCGTTTACGTGATGCATCGGTCAGCCCTAGTTTACGTGGTGCATCGGTAAGATCGAGTTCACGTTCTGCATCGGTCTGCCCGAGTTTACGTGGTGCATCGGTAAGATCGAGATTACGTGGTGCATCGGTAAGATCGAGTTTACGTTCTGCATCGGTCTGCCTGAGTTTACGTGGTGCATCGGTATGATCGAGTTTACGTTCTGCATCGGTGTGATCTAGTTTACGTTGTGCATCGGTAAGATCGAGATTACGTGAAGCATCGGTATGATCGAGTTTACGTTCTGCATCGGTCTGGACTCTGAGATATATTTTCGACGTGAAAATGTTCCGATACAACTTTTGAACCAGGATAGTTAGAGAGATGATTTTTTCTGGGATGTACGTTGATTGGGGAATGGATTGTGGAAAATAACTTGCCATGACCGAGGTGTTCTCGAATTTTTTTTTTTTTTCGAAAAATATTTTCTGATTTTGGATTTCACTCAAATTTGATTTCGTTGCCTTCTAATGTGTTCTAAAAGAGTAAATCAGTAATCAGAATCGAAAAATATTTTTCGGATTTTTTTTTTTTTGGAAAAAAATTTTCTGATTTTGGAATTTCCTCAAATTTGGTTTGGTTGCCTTCTAATGTGTTTTTAAAGCGTAAATCAGTAATCAGAATCAATATTCATTGTCGACTTTAATTTTTATAAGGAAAAATGTTCACGTCCTTAAACGCCTCCCCATCATTAGCCCGAGTCCAAGTCGATGTCAGTCCCGAGCGGACGGTGTCAGATACTACCTATCGCCCCGGTCTGGACTTGGCGAGGTATTTCGACGTGAAATGTTCCGATACAACTTTTGAACCAGGATAGTTAGAGAGATGATTTCTTCTATGTTGTACGTTGATTGTGGAATGGATTGTGGGAAATAACTTGCCATGACCCAGGTGTTCTTGAATTTTTTTTTTTTTCGAAAAAAATTTTCTGATCTTGAAATTTCCTCAAATCTGATTGCGTTGCCTTCTAATGTGTACTAAAAGAGTAAATCAGTAATCAGAATCAATATTCATTGTCGACTTTAATTTTTATAAGGAAAAATGTTCACGTCCTTAAACGCCTCTCCATCGTTACCCCGACTCCAAGACGATGTTAGACCGGAGCGGACGGTGTCAGATGCGACCGATCGCCCCGGTCTGGACTTAGCGAGATATTCCGACGTGAAATGTTCCGATACAAAAATTTAACTGTGATAGTTAGAGAGATGGTTCCTTTTGTGATGTACGTTGATTGTGTAATAGAATATGGAAATAAACTTGAGATGACCGAGGTCTTCTGGGATTTTTTTTTTTTTTCGAAAAATATTTTTCGATTTCGGAAATCCCTCAAATTTCATTGAGATATGTCCTAATGTGTTCTTAAAACTTAAATCAACAATCAGAATTAATATCCAAAAGTTATTTCATTTTTTATAAGGAAAAACGTTCACGTCCTTTCCGCTCCCAAAAAGTGAGATATCATAGAAAATATCGCTATATTTGTTGTTTACGGCCATACCACGCTGAAATTGCCAGTTCTCGTCAGACCCTTGCGCCGAAAGGTTGTCGTCTCCAGACCTCTCAGAATTACCTGTATAATTGTGAAAGTGTTTCAAGTGTTCGTCTCATGCCCTCGGGCGATTCGCCACATTCCGTAGACGAAACAGGGCGTAAAACCCCTCCGGCGTTGGCCGCATTCCGAAGTGAAGCCGCTCTGTCTAGACTTTACGGCGACTAGCCGCATTCCAAACCCAAGTGTTAGTGAAATCTACCTGAAATTTACCTGTTTTGGGTCGATTTGGACAAAACTGACCGTATTTGAAGTGAAAGTGACTAAAGTTTCTAATTTAAATTCCTCCGAGCGAGGAATTTAAATCGAAAATGACGCTCGATAAGATGGAAATCGAGAACAACGATACAAGTTCCGGCGAGGAAAGCTCCACCTCCACCGCACCAACCAAAAAATCGAGGACTACCGATATCAGCAATCCAAAATTCACACATCCAACCACCAAAAAAACATTAAAAAGAAAGACGGTCCAGCACGTTGAAATCAAAAATAGATTCAACTACCTCCCTGAAACTACGAAGGACGAAGTTGAACCTAAATCTGCCAAAAAACCGCCCCCAATTGTCGTACTGGGGGTATTTACAAATCACGCCAGAAAAGTGAGAGAAATAAAATCCGAAGTAGACGGAAACTTCTACTTAAAATATGGGGTAAATGACACCACCATATACAGTGAAACCTTGAAGGACCAAGAAAAAATCATGAAATTCTTGGACAAAAATGGTATACAGTACCACACTTATACCCCCAAACACCTAAAGACCCACGCTTTTACGTTGAGGGGCCTAGAGCAAGACATCGAGCTGGAGGAAATTAAGGACGACTTAATAGGCCAGAATGTTCCTGTAATACAAATCCATAAGATGAGGGCGACGCAATCCCCGGCCTACATGGTGGTGACCGACAATACAGTCACCTTAAAACAGCTACAACAACACATAAAAGTTGTAAGCTACACTAAAATTAGGTGGAATCGGTACACCACCAAAAAAGAAATCATTCAGTGCCACAGATGCCAGTTGTGGGGCCACGCCACCGCCAACTGCCATAGGGCGGAAAAATGTCTCAAATGCGCCGAGTCGCATTTGACGATGAACTGCCCCAAACCAATAACAACCTTGGCTAAGTGCATTAATTGCCATGGAAGTCACCCGGCGAACAGCATTGACTGTCCAATCTATAAATCTATAATCGAAAAGAAAAACGCAAGGAGTTCCAGAGCCGCAGTCGCCCCCAAACCGAGATACAGGCCAGCCCCAATTCCAGAAAGCAACCCCTGGGAACAGAGGAAAGCCGCCTATGAGGCGGCAATCAAATCAAATAAGGTGAGTGACAATACCAGCAAAAGCGCACCCACCATCCTGCCAAATATCCCGTCTACGCCATCCCCGGAATTCCAATCAACAGGAAATCCATTTGAGGAAATTCAAAATGAATTTAAAAAACTCAATTCTTATATCAACCTAAATAAATTCCTTGAAGGTATAAAGCTTTTAAATAAAAAATTGGAGAGAGCCGCTTCTCAACAGGAACGGTCGAAAATATTCTTTGAATATGTAATTACCTCAAATGGATTCTAAGTCCTTGAAAATAGTTACGTGGAACGCCAACGGTGTGTCTCAAAAACACACCGAAATTGAAAATTTTCTAAATTCCAACAAAATAGACGTACTTACAATTAACGAGACTAGACTGAAAGACATAAACAAATTCTTCATTAACGGTTACAGAACCTTTAGAGCGGACCGAAACGACAATTCTGGTTTTGGTGGAGTCGCCATTCTTGTGAAGAACAGTCTTAGTAGCGCATCCACCATCTCGCCTTTACCCAAAGTAAAGTGCACAATAGAGAATATTAGCGTAATTTTTAATGAAAACTTCATTATTACGGCGGTGTACAACAGCCCTAGTAATAAATTCACCAATAATTGTTTAAGGAACCTGTTTACAATTAAAAAAACCGCCAACGTTATCGTTCTAGGGGACTTGAACGCTAAGCACGAAGAGTGGAACTGCAATTGCAGAAACACTAACGGGAATCGCCTTTTCAGTTTCCTTGAATCCAACAATTATATAACCTTAAACGTCCCTAGTGGACATACACATTTCCCGGGCAATGGCAAAGCACCAAGTACAATAGATTTGGTGCTTACCAAAAACGTCCGCATAAACAGTATCCCAGAAACTAGTTGTCAACTGGGATCTGACCACAACCCAGTTATTTTCAAAGTCAACATTGATATCGAAAGAAACCCAGCCAAGTTGGTGTACGACTACTCAGTCACCAACTGGGATATCTTTCGTAAAAAATTGGATAGCAAAATCGCTATCAACAACAAAATTGAAACCGCCTCAGAAATCGAAAGGGAAATCGAGACGTTTACGAAGGCCCTCAAATATGCTCGCGATAAAACAACCCCTAAAAAACAACAAAATTTAGCGTACAAAAAACTCCCCCCTCATATAATCGATCTTATCAAATCGAGAAATAGAACTAGGAAACTTTGGCAAAAACATAGAAATTCAATAGACAAAGAAATTCTCAACATTTATACTCGCGAAATCCGGAAAGAAATCAAAAACCTTCAGAATGAAAGATGGGAACAAAAACTCACTAAAATAAATAACGACAGAACCTTCCTTTGGAAAACAGTCCAAAGTAATATTAAAAAATACTCCGAGGTTCCCATCTTAATCCAAAATTCCGCGGAATTCTCTACCGATAAAGAAAAAGCGAACATATTAGCGGAAACCTTCGAAACCGCTCATCATATTTCTCAAGCCGATGACCATGAACAGGCGGACATACGTAAAACAGTAGAAAATTTCCTTAATTCCAACAGGTTCGTTAAACCAGAACAAAAGTTCTTAACGAACCCAACGGAAATTTTCGAATTAATTAAAAAACTCCCGATGAAGAAAGCTCCGGGAAACGACGAAATAGATAATAGGCTGATCAGAAATCTTTCTAAAAAATCAATAGTTCAATTGAACTATATTATTAACGCAATTTTTAAATTCCAGTACTGGCCTAAGTGCTGGAAAACGGCGATAGTTACGCCCATCCCCAAATCCGGAAAGATCACGACCTCTCCGAGTAATTATCGCCCGATCAGCCTATTATCTAACCTTAGTAAATTGACTGAGAAAATACTGTTGACTAAAATCAATTCAGTAATTAAAAATAACCAGATTAAAGATGACCATCAGTTTGGATTCAAGGCAAAACACAGCTCGACACAGCAAACATGCAGAATAGTCGTAGATATTATTAATAACTTCAATATCAAAAATCATACGGTCCTGCTCCTTCTAGATATCGAAAAAGCTTTCGATAAAGTCTGGATAGAGGGCCTGACCTACAAAATGATAAAATTAGAGTTCCCCAAGTTCATTACGAAACTGGTGAACTCCTACTTATCAGATAGGAAATTCACTGTCCGAGTAGGAAAGGAAATTTCCGACCCCATCGACATTACTGCGGGCATTGTACAGGGCTCTGTCCTCGGACCTAGATTATTTAATATCTATGTCCAAGATATCCCAATGCACAAAAATACAAACCTAGCACTCTTCGCAGATGATACAGCAATATATGCTCATTCAAACTGCGCTGAAGACGCTAACAACGAGCTTAAAACCCATCTCAAAATTCTTCATAAATATTTTGACAGATGGAAAATCAAACTGAACGAAGCGAAAACCGAACAAATCGTGTTTAGCAGAAGGAAAAATAATAAAATTATCCAAAATAAATTAAAAATAGGTGACATCGAAGTTCAACCCAAAAACAGTATCAAATACCTAGGAGTTGAACTAGATGAAAGACTTAACTTTCACCGACACATCAAAAATCAAGTCGCCAAAGGTTATGCAACAAAAAAGAAGCTATATCCTCTATTGTGCAAAAAAAGTCATTTAAATTCAGATAACAAAATTCTTTTATACACCTCATACATAAGATCGATCATCACTTACGCCGCGCCGGCCTTCTGCCACCTGAGACCCTACCCTTTGAGATCGATACAAAGCTTGCAGAACAAAGCACTAAGACTGGCTCTAAACAAGCCGTACTTTACAAGAATCTCAGACCTACACGAACAAGCAAACATACCGACAATACGAGAATACATAAACAAAATCTCCAATGACTTCTACCAATTCCAGTGCAACTCAAACAGACTGACAAAAAATATAACGAAATCGCGAATCCACGCAACAAACTCCCGACTTCCCCATTCCCTCCCTTACCAACACCTTCCTACATTCCTAAAACCCCAAGCCAATCCCCATAGAAACGCCACCCGCTAAAGCTGGTATTGTCACTCAACGACATTTTGAAAATGGTGTCTTATCGACGAGATTCGATGAACGCTAGAACCGCCATTGCAAAAGGTGTGTCCATCGCCCCGTAATCGTAATGACCAATCGGCCCCCGGGTTTCGACCCAATAGCGGCACGAGCGGACTTACGACGAAAGGGACTGGCCACATCCAGCAAATGGCGACCTAACCGATTCGTATCTCGCCGATTAGCATAACGGAACTAAACTTCCAATTGTAAATAACTGTAAATATGTGTAAATATATGTATATATCCCCCTACCTCCCCACTTCCTACCCCAAATTATTTCAATCAGGTTTTTATTTTTAATTTTCCTGAATAATTCCTAATGAGAACATATAAATAAATAAACGATATTAAATAAAAATCCCCCTTATCCCCAATTATTTTAAGATATTCAATCATTTTTTATTATCATAATTAAATGTATATACTTGTACTAAGTAGAAGCTTTATAGCCCCCCCAATGTATTATAAATAAGTTCATATACCAACTTATAATGTATTTCTTAACACCAAATATACATGTTTGAATTGAATTGAATTGAACACTGAAGCCAAGCAGCGTCGGGCGCGGTTAGTACTTGGATGGGTGACCGCTTGGGAACACCGCGTGCTGTAAGCTTTTTTTTTACGTTCTGCATCGGTCTGCCGAGATAACGTGGTGCATCGGTATGATCGAGTTTACGTTCTGCATCGGTAAGATCGAGATTACGTGATGCATCGGTAAGATTGAGATTACGTGGTGCATCGGTAAGATCGAGTTTACGTGGTGCATCGGTAAGATCCAATTCACGTTCTGCATCGGTAAGATCCAGTTCACGTGGTGCATCGGTAAGATCGAGATTACGTGGTGCATCGGTAAGATCGAGTTTACGTGGTGCATCGGTAAGATCCAATTCACGTTCTGCATCGGTAAGATCCAGTTCACGTGGTGCATCGGTAAGATTGAGATTACGTGGTGCATCGGTAAGATCGAGTTTACGTGGTGCATCGGTAAGATCCAATTCACGTTCTGCATCGGTAAGATCCAGTTCACGTGGTGCATCGGTAAGATTGAGATTACGTGGTGCATCGGTAAGATCGAGTTTACGTGGTGCATCGGTAAGATCCAATTCACGTTCTGCATCGGTAAGATCCAGTTCACGTGGTGCATCGGTAAGATCGAGATTACGTGGTGCATCGGTAAGATCGAGTTTACGTGGTGCATCGGTAAGATCCAATTCACGTTCTGCATCGGTAAGATCCAGTTCACGTGGTGCATCGGTAAGATTGAGATTACGTGGTGCATCGGTAAGATCCAGTTCACGTGGTGCATCGGTAAGATGGAGATTACGTGGTGCATCGGTAAGATCGAGATTACGTGGTGCATCGGTAAGATCTACTTTACGTTCTGCATCGGTCTGCCCTTGTTTACGTGGTGCATCGGTAAGATCGAGATTACGTGAAGCATCGGTATGATCGAGTTTACGTTCTGCATCGGTCTGCCCGATATTACGTGGTGCATCGGTCTGCCCTAGTTTACGTGGTGCATCGGTTTGGACTTAGAGATATATTTTCGACGTGAAAATGTTCCGATACAACTTTTGAACCAGGATAGTTAGAGAGATGATTTTTTCTGGGATGTACGTGGATCGGGGAATGGATTGTGGGAAATAACTTGCCATGACCGAGGTGTCCTCGAATTTTTTTTTTTTTCGAAAAAAATTTTCTGATTGTGGAATTTTCTCAAATTTGATTTGGTTGCCTCCTAATGTGTTCTAAAAGAGTAAATCAGTAATCGGAATCGAAAAATATTTTTCGGATTTTTTTTTTTTTCGAAAAAAATTTTCTGATCGTGGAATTTCCTCAAATTCGATTTGGTTGCCTTCTAATGTGTTTTTAAAGCGTAAATCAGTAATCAGAATCAATATTCATTGTCGACTTTAATTTTTATAAGGAAAAATGTTCACGTCCTTAAACGCCTCCCCATCATCAGCCCGAGTCCAAGTCGATGTCAGTCCCGAGCGGACGGTGTCAGATACTACCTATCGCCGAGGTCTGGACTTGGCGAGATATTACGACGTGAAATGTTCCGATACAACTTTTGAACCAGGATAGTTAGAGAGATGATTTCTTCTATGTTGTACGTTGATTGTGGAATGAAATACGGAAAATAACTCGCCATGACCGAGGTGATTACGATTTTTTTTTTTTTTCGAAAAAAATTTTCTGATCGTGGAATTTTCTCAAATTTGATTTGGTTGCCTCCTTATATGTTCTAGTAGCGATAATCAACAATCAGAATCAAAATCCATGGTCGGGTTTGATTTTTATAAGGAAAAATGTTCACGTCCTTTTTTACAACCCCGACTCATTGACGATGTTAGAACCGAGCCGGCGGTGTCAGATACGACCGATCGCCCCGGTCCCGATCGTCATTTACGTTGTGCATCGGTCTGCCCGAGATTACGTGGTGCATCGGTATGATCGAGTTTACGTGGTGCATCGGTAAGATCCAATTCACGTTCTGCATCGGTAAGATCCAATTCACGTTCTGCATCGGTAAGATCCAGTTCACGTGGTGCATCGGTAAGATGGAGATTACGTGGTGCATCGGTAAGATCGAGATTACGTGGTGCATCGGTAAGATCTACTTTACGTTCTGCATCGGTCTGCCCTTGTTTACGTGGTGCATCGGTAAGATCGAGATTACGTGAAGCATCGGTATGATCGAGTTTACGTTCTGCATTGGTCTGCCCGATATTACGTGGTGCATCGGTCTGCCCTAGTTTACGTGGTGCATCGGTTTGGACTTAGAGATATATTTTCGACGTGAAAATGTTCCGATACAACTTTTGAACCAGGATAGTTAGAGAGATGATTTTTTCTGGGATGTACGTGGATCGGGGAATGGATTGTGGGAAATAACTTGCCATGACCGAGGTGTCCTCGAATTTTTTTTTTTTTCGAAAAAAATTTTCTGATTGTGGAATTTTCTCAAATTTGATTTGGTTGCCTCCTAATGTGTTCTAAAAGAGTAAATCAGTAATCGGAATCGAAAAATATTTTTCGGATTTTTTTTTTTTTCGAAAAAAATTTTCTGATCGTGGAATTTCCTCAAATTCGATTTGGTTGCCTTCTAATGTGTTTTTAAAGCGTAAATCAGTAATCAGAATCAATATTCATTGTCGACTTTAATTTTTATAAGGAAAAATGTTCACGTCCTTAAACGCCTCCCCATCATCAGCCCGAGTCCAAGTCGATGTCAGTCCCGAGCGGACGGTGTCAGATACTACCTATCGCCGAGGTCTGGACTTGGCGAGATATTACGACGTGAAATGTTCCGATACAACTTTTGAACCAGGATAGTTAGAGAGATGATTTCTTCTATGTTGTACGTTGATTGTGGAATGAAATACGGAAAATAACTCGCCATGACCGAGGTGATTACGATTTTTTTTTTTTTTCGAAAAAAATTTTCTGATCGTGGAATTTTCTCAAATTTGATTTGGTTGCCTCCTTATATGTTCTAGTAGCGATAATCAACAATCAGAATCAAAATCCATGGTCGGGTTTGATTTTTATAAGGAAAAATGTTCACGTCCTTTTTTACAACCCCGACTCATTGACGATGTTAGAACCGAGCCGGCGGTGTCAGATACGACCGATCGCCCCGGTCCCGATCGTCATTTACGTTGTGCATCGGTCTGCCCGAGATTACGTGGTGCATCGGTATGATCGAGTTTACGTGGTGCATCGGTAAGATCCAATTCACGTTCTGCATCGGTAAGATCCAATTCACGTTCTGCATCGGTAAGATCCAGTTCACGTGGTGCATCGGTAAGATCGAGATTACGTGGTGCATCGGTAAGATCGAGTTTACGTGGTGCATCGGTAAGATCCAATTCACGTGGTGCATCGGTAAGATTGAGATTACGTGGTGCATCGGTAAGATCCAGTTCACGTGGTGCATCGGTAAGATGGAGATTACGTGGTGCATCGGTAAGATCGAGATTACGTGGTGCATCGGTAAGATCGAGTTTACGTGGTGCATCGGTAAGATCGAGATTACGTGGTGCATCGGTAAGATCGAGTTTACGTGGTGCATCGGTAAGATCCAGTTCACGTGGTGCATCGGTAAGATTGAGATTACGTGGTGCATCGGTAAGATCCAGTTCACGTGGTGCATCGGTAAGATGGAGATTACGTGGTGCATCGGTAAGATCGAGATTACGTGGTGCATCGGTAAGATCTACTTTACGTTCTGCATCGGTCTGCCCTTGTTTACGTGGTGCATCGGTAAGATCGAGATTACGTGGTGCATCGGTAAGATCGAGATTACGTGGTGCATCGGTAAGATCGAGTTTACGTGGTGCATCGGTAAGATCCAGTTCACGTGGTGCATCGGTAAGATTGAGATTACGTGGTGCATCGGTAAGATCCAGTTCACGTGGTGCATCGGTAAGATGGAGATTACGTGGTGCATCGGTAAGATCGAGATTACGTGGTGCATCGGTAAGATCCAGTTCACGTGGTGCATCGGTAAGATGGAGATTACGTGGTGCATCGGTAAGATCGAGATTACGTGGTGCATCGGTAAGATGGAGATTACGTGGTGCATCGGTAAGATCGAGATTACGTGGTGCATCGGTAAGATCGAGTTTACGTGGTGCATCGGTAAGATCCAGTTCACGTGGTGCATCGGTAAGATTGAGATTACGTGGTGCATCGGTAAGATCCAGTTCACGTGGTGCATCGGTAAGATTGAGATTACGTGGTGCATCGGTAAGATCCAGTTCACGTGGTGCATCGGTAAGATGGAGATTACGTGGTGCATCGGTAAGATTGAGATTACGTGGTGCATCGGTAAGATCCAGTTCACGTGGTGCATCGGTAAGATGGAGATTACGTGGTGCATCGGTAAGATCGAGATTACGTGGTGCATCGGTAAGATGGAGATTACGTGGTGCATCGGTAAGATCGAGATTACGTGGTGCATCGGTAAGATCGAGTTTACGTGGTGCATCGGTAAGATCCAGTTCACGTGGTGCATCGGTAAGATTGAGATTACGTGGTGCATCGGTAAGATCCAGTTCACGTGGTGCATCGGTAAGATGGAGATTACGTGGTGCATCGGTAAGATCGAGATTACGTGGTGCATCGGTAAGATCTACTTTACGTTCTGCATCGGTCTGCCCTTGTTTACGTGGTGCATCGGTAAGATCGAGATTACGTGAAGCATCGGTATGATCGAGTTTACGTTCTGCATCGGTCTGCCCGATATTACGTGGTGCATCGGTCTGCCCTAGTTTACGTGGTGCATCGGTTTGGACTTAGAGATATATTTTCGACGTGAAAATGTTCCGATACAACTTTTGAACCAGGATAGTTAGAGAGATGATTTTTTCTGGGATGTACGTGGATCGGGGAATGGATTGTGGGAAATAACTTGCCATGACCGAGGTGTCCTCGAATTTTTTTTTTTTTCGAAAAAAATTTTCTGATTGTGGAATTTTCTCAAATTTGATTTGGTTGCCTCCTAATGTGTTCTAAAAGAGTAAATCAGTAATCGGAATCGAAAAATATTTTTCGGATTTTTTTTTTTTTCGAAAAAAATTTTCTGATCGTGGAATTTCCTCAAATTCGATTTGGTTGCCTTCTAATGTGTTTTTAAAGCGTAAATCAGTAATCAGAATCAATATTCATTGTCGACTTTAATTTTTATAAGGAAAAATGTTCACGTCCTTAAACGCCTCCCCATCATCAGCCCGAGTCCAAGTCGATGTCAGTCCCGAGCGGACGGTGTCAGATACTACCTATCGCCGAGGTCTGGACTTGGCGAGATATTACGACGTGAAATGTTCCGATACAACTTTTGAACCAGGATAGTTAGAGAGATGATTTCTTCTATGTTGTACGTTGATTGTGGAATGAAATACGGAAAATAACTCGCCATGACCGAGGTGATTACGATTTTTTTTTTTTTTCGAAAAAAATTTTCTGATCGTGGAATTTTCTCAAATTTGATTTGGTTGCCTCCTTATATGTTCTAGTAGCGATAATCAACAATCAGAATCAAAATCCATGGTCGGGTTTGATTTTTATAAGGAAAAATGTTCACGTCCTTTTTTACAACCCCGACTCATTGACGATGTTAGAACCGAGCCGGCGGTGTCAGATACGACCGATCGCCCCGGTCCCGATCGTCATTTACGTTGTGCATCGGTCTGCCCGAGATTACGTGGTGCATCGGTATGATCGAGTTTACGTGGTGCATCGGTAAGATCCAATTCACGTTCTGCATCGGTAAGATCCAATTCACGTTCTGCATCGGTAAGATCCAGTTCACGTGGTGCATCGGTAAGATGGAGATTACGTGGTGCATCGGTAAGATCGAGATTACGTGGTGCATCGGTAAGATCTACTTTACGTTCTGCATCGGTCTGCCCTTGTTTACGTGGTGCATCGGTAAGATCGAGATTACGTGAAGCATCGGTATGATCGAGTTTACGTTCTGCATCGGTCTGCCCGATATTACGTGGTGCATCGGTCTGCCCTAGTTTACGTGGTGCATCGGTTTGGACTTAGAGATATATTTTCGACGTGAAAATGTTCCGATACAACTTTTGAACCAGGATAGTTAGAGAGATGATTTTTTCTGGGATGTACGTGGATCGGGGAATGGATTGTGGGAAATAACTTGCCATGACCGAGGTGTCCTCGAATTTTTTTTTTTTTCGAAAAAAATTTTCTGATTGTGGAATTTTCTCAAATTTGATTTGGTTGCCTCCTAATGTGTTCTAAAAGAGTAAATCAGTAATCGGAATCGAAAAATATTTTTCGGATTTTTTTTTTTTTCGAAAAAAATTTTCTGATCGTGGAATTTCCTCAAATTCGATTTGGTTGCCTTCTAATGTGTTTTTAAAGCGTAAATCAGTAATCAGAATCAATATTCATTGTCGACTTTAATTTTTATAAGGAAAAATGTTCACGTCCTTAAACGCCTCCCCATCATCAGCCCGAGTCCAAGTCGATGTCAGTCCCGAGCGGACGGTGTCAGATACTACCTATCGCCGAGGTCTGGACTTGGCGAGATATTACGACGTGAAATGTTCCGATACAACTTTTGAACCAGGATAGTTAGAGAGATGATTTCTTCTATGTTGTACGTTGATTGTGGAATGAAATACGGAAAATAACTCGCCATGACCGAGGTGATTACGATTTTTTTTTTTTTTCGAAAAAAATTTTCTGATCGTGGTATTTTCTCAAATTTGATTTGGTTGCCTCCTTATATGTTCTAGTAGCGATAATCAACAATCAGAATCAAAATCCATGGTCGGGTTTGATTTTTATAAGGAAAAATGTTCACGTCCTTTTTTACAACCCCGACTCATTGACGATGTTAGAACCGAGCCGGCGGTGTCAGATACGACCGATCGCCCCGGTCCCGATCGTCATTTACGTTGTGCATCGGTCTGCCCGAGATTACGTGGTGCATCGGTATGATCGAGTTTACGTGGTGCATCGGTAAGATCCAATTCACGTTCTGCATCGGTAAGATCCAATTCACGTTCTGCATCGGTAAGATCCAGTTCACGTGGTGCATCGGTAAGATGGAGATTACGTGGTGCATCGGTAAGATCGAGATTACGTGGTGCATCGGTAAGATCTACTTTACGTTCTGCATCGGTCTGCCCTTGTTTACGTGGTGCATCGGTAAGATCGAGATTACGTGAAGCATCGGTATGATCGAGTTTACGTTCTGCATCGGTCTGCCCGATATTACGTGGTGCATCGGTCTGCCCTAGTTTACGTGGTGCATCGGTTTGGACTTAGAGATATATTTTCGACGTGAAAATGTTCCGATACAACTTTTGAACCAGGATAGTTAGAGAGATGATTTTTTCTGGGATGTACGTGGATCGGGGAATGGATTGTGGGAAATAACTTGCCATGACCGAGGTGTCCTCGAATTTTTTTTTTTTTCGAAAAA